>NC_060182.1:19924321-20156821 GCF_021184085.1 Oncorhynchus gorbuscha | reverse complement strand
CTCTCTCTCTCTCTCTGAAACAGGTAGTTAACAAATAACTGTCACTCTCTCTCTCTCCCTCTCTCTGAAACAGGTAGTTAACAAATAACTGTCACTCTCTCTCTCTCTCTCTCTGAAACAGGTAGTTAACAAATAACTGTCACTCTCTCTCTCCCTCTCTCTGAAACAGGTAGTTAACAAATAACTGTCTCTCTCTCTCTCTCTCTCTCTGAAACAGGTAGTTAACAAATAACTGTCACTCTCTCTCCCTCTCTCTGAAACAGGTAGTTAACAAATAACTGTCACTCTCTCTCTCTCTCTGAAACAGGTAGTTAACAAATAACTGTCACTCTCTCTCTCTCTCTCTCTCTCTGAAACAGGTAGTTAACAAATAACTGTCACTCTCTCTCTCTCTCTGAAACAGGTAGTTAACAAATAACTGTCACTCTCTCTCTCTCTCTCTGAAACAGGTAGTTAACAAATAACTGTCTCTCTCTCTCTCTCTCTCTGAAACAGGTAGTTAACAAATAACTGTCACTCTCTCTCTCCTCTCTGAAACAGGTAGTTAACAAATAACTGTCTCTCTCTCTCTCCTCTCTGAAACAGGTAGTTAACAAATAACTGTCTCTCTCTCTCTCCCTCTCTCTGAAACAGGTAGTTAACAAATAACTGTCACTCTCTCTCTCTCTCTCTCTCTGAAACAGGTAGTTAACAAATAACTGTCTCTCTCTCTCTCTCTCTCTCTCTAACTGTCTCTGAAACAGGTAGTTAACAAATAACTGTCTCTCTCTCTCTCTCTCTCTGAAACAGGTAGTTAACAAATAACTGTCTCTCTCTCTCTCTCTCTCTCTCTCTGAAACAGGTAGTTAACAAATAACTGTCACTCTCTCTCTCTCTCTCTCTCTCTCTCTGAAACAGGTAGTTAACAAATAACTGTCTCTCTCTCTCTCTCCTCTCTCTGAAACAGGTAGTTAACAAATAACTGTCACTCTCTCTCTCTCTCTCTCTCTGAAACAGGTAGTTAACAAATAACTGTCACTCTCTCTCTCTCTCTCTGAAACAGGTAGTTAACAAATAACTGTCACTCTCTCTCTCTCTCTCTCTGAAACAGGTAGTTAACAAATAACTGTCTCTCTCTCTCTCTCTCTCTCTCTGAAACAGGTAGTTAACAGATAACTGTCACTCTCTCTCTCTCTCTCTGAAACAGGTAGTTAACAAATAACTGTCACTCTCTCTCTCCCTCTCTCTGAAACAGGTAGTTAACAAATAACTGTCTCTCTCTCTCTCTCTCTCTGAAACAGGTAGTTAACAAATAACTGTCACTCTCTCTCTCTCTCTCTCTGAAACAGGTAGTTAACAAATAACTGTCACTCTCTCTCTCTCTCTCTCTAGTTAACAAATAACTGAAACAGGTAGTTAACAAATAACTGTCACTCTCTCTCTCTCTCTGAAACAGGTAGTTAACAAATAACTGTCACTCTCTCTCTCTCTCTCTGAAACAGGTAGTTAACAAATAACTGTCTCTCTCTCTCTCTCTGAAACAGGTCTCTCTGAAACAGGTAGTTAACAAATAACTGTCACTCTCTCTCTCTCCTCTCTCTGAAACAGGTAGTTAACAAATAACTGTCTCTCTCTCTCTCTCCCTCTCTCTGAAACAGGTAGTTAACAAATAACTGTCTCTCTCTCTCTCTCTCTCTCTCTGAAACAGGTAGTTAACAAATAACTGTCTCTCTCTCTCTCTCTCTGAAACAGGTAGTTAACAAATAACTGTCTCTCTCTCTCTCCTCTGAAACAGGTAGTTAACAAATAACTGTCACTCTCTCTCTCTCTCTCTCTGAAACAGGTAGTTAACAAATAACTGTCTCTCTCTCTCTCTCTCTCTCTGAAACAGGTAGTTAACAAATAACTGTCACTCTCTCTCTCTCTCTCTGAAACAGGTAGTTAACAAATAACTGTCACTCTCTCTCTCCCTCTCTCTGAAACAGGTAGTTAACAAATAACTGTCTCTCTCTCTCTCTCTCTGAAACAGGTAGTTAACAAATAACTGTCACTCTCTCTCTCTCTCTGAAACAGGTAGTTAACAAATAACTGTCACTCTCTCTCTCTCTCTGAAACAGGTAGTTAACAAATAACTGTCACTCTCTCTCTCTCTCTCTGAAACAGGTAGTTAACAAATAACTGTCTCTCTCTCTCTCTCTCTGAAACAGGTAGTTAACAAATAACTGTCACTCTCTCTCTCTCCCTCTCTCTGAAACAGGTAGTTAACAAATAACTGTCACTCTCTCTCTCTCTCTCTCTCTGAAACAGGTAGTTAACAAATAACTGTCTCTCTCTCTCTCTCTCTCTCTCTCTCTCTCTCTCTCTGAAACAGGTAGTTAACAAATAACTGTCTATCTCTCTCTCTCTCTCTGAAACAGGTAGTTAACAAATAACTGTCTCTCTCTCTCTCTCTCTCTGAAACAGGTAGTTAACAAATAACTGTCACTCTCTCTCTCTCTCTCTCTCTGAAACAGGTAGTTAACAAATAACTGTCTCTCTCTCTCTCTCTCTCTCTGAAACAGGTAGTTAACAGATAACTGTCACTCTCTCTCTCTCCCTCTGAAACAGGTAGTTAACAAATAACTGTCACTCTCTCTCTCTCTCTCTCTGAAACAGGTAGTTAACAAATAACTGTCTCTCTCTCTCCCTCTCTCTGAAACAGGTAGTTAACAAATAACTGTCACTCTCTCTCTCCCTCTCTCTGAAACAGGTAGTTAACAAATAACTGTCACTCTCTCTCTCTCTCTCTCTGAAACAGGTAGTTAACAAATAACTGTCACTCTCTCTCTCTCTCTCTGAAACAGGTAGTTAACAAATAACTGTCACTCTCTCTCTCTCTCTCTCTCTCTGAAACAGGTAGTTAACAAATAACTGTCACTCTCTCTCTCCCTCTCTCTGAAACAGGTAGTTAACAAATAACTGTCTCTCTCTCTCTCTCTCTCTGAAACAGGTAGTTAACAAATAACTGTCACTCTCTCTCTCTCTCTCTGAAACAGGTAGTTAACAAATAACTGTCACTCTCTCTCTCTCTCTGAAACAGGTAGTTAACAAATAACTGTCACTCTCTCTCTCTCTCTCTCTGAAACAGGTAGTTAACAAATAACTGTCTCTCTCTCTCTCTCTCTCTCTCTCTCTGAAACAGGTAGTTAACAAATAACTGTCACTCTCTCTCTCCCTCTCTGAAACAGGTAGTTAACAAATAACTGTCACTCTCTCTCTCTCTCTCTCTGAAACAGGTAGTTAACAAATAACTGTCTCTCTCTCTCTCCCTCTCTGAAACAGGTAGTTAACAAATAACTGTCACTCTCTCTCTCTCCCTCTCTCTGAAACAGGTAGTTAACAAATAACTGTCACTCTCTCTCTCTCTCTCTGAAACAGGTAGTTAACAAATAACTGTCACTCTCTCTCTCTCTCTCTCTGAAACAGGTAGTTAACAAATAACTGTCACTCTCTCTCTCTCTCTCTCTGAAACAGGTAGTTAACAAATAACTGTCACTCTCTCTCTCTCCCTCTCTCTGAAACAGGTAGTTAACAAATAACTGTCTCTCTCTCTCTCTCTCTCTCTGAAACAGGTAGTTAACAAATAACTGTCTCTCTCTCTCTCTCTCTCTCTGAAACAGGTAGTTAACAAATAACTGTCTCTCTCTCTCTCTCTCTCTCTGAAACAGGTAGTTAACAAATAACTGTCTCTCTCTCTCTCTCTGAAACAGGTAGTTAACAAATAACTGTCTCTCTCTCTCTCTCTCTCTCTGAAACAGGTAGTTAACAAATAACTGTCTCTCTCTCTCTCTCTCTCTCTGAAACAGGTAGTTAACAAATAACTGTCTCTCTCTCTCTCTCCCTCTCTCTGAAACAGGTAGTTAACAAATAACTGTCACTCTCTCTCTCTCCCTCTCTCTGAAACAGGTAGTTAACAAATAACTGTCTCTCTCTCTCTCTCTCTCCCTCTCTCTGAAACAGGTAGTTAACAAATAACTGTCTCTCTCTCTCTCTCCCTCTCTCTGAAACAGGTAGTTAACAAATAACTGTCTCTCTCTCTCTCTCTCTCTCTCTGAAACAGGTAGTTAACAAATAACTGTCTCTCTCTCTCTCTCTCTCTGAAACAGGTAGTTAACAAATAACTGTCTCTCTCTCTCTCTCTCTCTGAAACAGGTAGTTAACAAATAACTGTCTCTCTCTCTCTCCCTCTCTCTGAAACAGGTAGTTAACAAATAACTGTCTCTCTCTCTCTCTCTCTCTCCCTCTCTCTGAAACAGGTAGTTAACAAATAACTGTCTCTCTCTCTCTCCCTCTCTCTGAAACAGGTAGTTAACAAATAACTGTCTCTCTCTCTCTCCCTCTCTCTGAAACAGGTAGTTAACAAATAACTGTCTCTCTCTCTCTCTCTCTCTCTGAAACAGGTAGTTAACAAATAACTGTCTCTCTCTCTCTCCCTCTCTCTGAAACAGGTAGTTAACAAATAACTGTCACTCTCTCTCTCTCTCTCTCTGAAACAGGTAGTTAACAAATAACTGTCACTCTCTCTCTCTCCCTCTCTCTGAAACAGGTAGTTAACAAATAACTGTCACTCTCTCTCTCTCTCTCTGAAACAGGTAGTTAACAAATAACTGTCTCTCTCTCTCTCTCTCTGAAACAGGTAGTTAACAAATAACTGTCTCTCTCTCTCTCTCTCTCTGAAACAGGTAGTTAACAAATAACTGTCTCTCTCTCTCTCTCTCTCTGAAACAGGTAGTTAACAAATAACTGTCACTCTCTCTCTCTCTCTCTGAAACAGGTAGTTAACAAATAACTGTCACTCTCTCTCTCTCTCTCTCTGAAACAGGTAGTTAACAAATAACTGTCTCTCTCTCTCTCTCTCTCTGAAACAGGTAGTTAACAAATAACTGTCACTCTCTCTCTCTCTCTGAAACAGGTAGTTAACAAATAACTGTCACTCTCTCTCTCTCTCTCTCTGAAACAGGTAGTTAACAAATAACTGTCTCTCTCTCTCTCTCTCTGAAACAGGTAGTTAACAAATAACTGTCTCTCTCTCTCTCTCTCTGAAACAGGTAGTTAACAAATAACTGTCTCTCTCTCTCTCTCTCTCTGAAACAGGTAGTTAACAAATAACTGTCTCTCTCTCTCTCTGAAACAGGTAGTTAACAAATAACTGTCACTCTCTCTCTCTCCTCTCTCTGAAACAGGTAGTTAACAAATAACTGTCACTCTCTCTCTCTCTCTCTCTGAAACAGGTAGTTAACAAATAACTGTCACTCTCTCTCTCCTCTCTGAAACAGGTAGTTAACAAATAACTGTCACTCTCTCTCTCTCTCTCTGAAACAGGTAGTTAACAAATAACTGTCACTCTCTCTCTCTCTCTCTGAAACAGGTAGTTAACAAATAACTGTCTCTCTCTCTCTCTCTCTCTGAAACAGGTAGTTAACAAATAACTGTCTCTCTCTCTCTCTCTCTCTGAAACAGGTAGTTAACAAATAACTGTCTCTCTCTCTCTCTCTCTGAAACAGGTAGTTAACAAATAACTGTCTCTCTCTCTCTCTCTCTCTGAAACAGGTAGTTAACAAATAACTGTCTCTCTCTCTCTCTCTCTGAAACAGGTAGTTAACAAATAACTGTCACTCTCTCTCTCTCTCTCTGAAACAGGTAGTTAACAAATAACTGTCACTCTCTCTCTCTCTCTGAAACAGGTAGTTAACAAATAACTGTCACTCTCTCTCTCTCTCTGAAACAGGTAGTTAACAAATAACTCTCTGAAACAGGTAGTTAACAAATAACTGTCTCTCTCTCTCTCTCTCTGAAACAGGTAGTTAACAAATAACTGTCACTCTCTCTCTCTCTCTGAAACAGGTAGTTAACAAATAACTGTCACTCTCTCTCTCTCTCTGAAACAGGTAGTTAACAAATAACTGTCACTCTCTCTCTCTCTCTCTGAAACAGGTAGTTAACAAATAACTGTCACTCTCTCTCTCTCTCTGAAACAGGTAGTTAACAAATAACTGTCTCTCTCTCTCTCTCTCTCTGAAACAGGTAGTTAACAAATAACTGTCACTCTCTCTCTCTGAAACAGGTAGTTAACAAATAACTGTCACTCTCTCTCTCTCTCTGAAACAGGTAGTTAACAAATAACTGTCACTCTCTCTCTCTCTCTCTGAAACAGGTAGTTAACAAATAACTGTCTCTCTCTCTCTCTCTCTCTCTGAAACAGGTAGTTAACAAATAACTGTCACTCTCTCTCTCTCCCTCTCTCTGAAACAGGTAGTTAACAAATAACTGTCACTCTCTCTCTCTCCCTCTCTCTGAAACAGGTAGTTAACAAATAACTGTCTCTCTCTCTCTCTCTCTCTCTCTGAAACAGGTAGTTAACAAATAACTGTCTCTCTCTCTCTCTCTCTCTCTGAAACAGGTAGTTAACAAATAACTGTCTCTCTCTCTCTCTCTCTCTCTGAAACAGGTAGTTAACAAATAACTGTCACTCTCTCTCTCTCTCTCTGAAACAGGTAGTTAACAAATAACTGTCTCTCTCTCTCTCTCTCTCTCTCTGAAACAGGTAGTTAACAGATAACTGTCACTCTCTCTCTCTCCCTCTGAAACAGGTAGTTAACAAATAACTGTCACTCTCTCTCTCTCTCTCTCTGAAACAGGTAGTTAACAAATAACTGTCACTCTCTCAGGTAGTTAACAAATAACTGTCACTCTCTCTCTCTGAAACAGGTAGTTAACAAATAACTGTCACTCTCTCTCTCTCTCTCTGAAACAGGTAGTTAACAAATAACTGTCACTCTCTCTCTCTCTCTCTCTCTGAAACAGGTAGTTAACAAATAACTGTCACTCTCTCTCTCCCTCTCTCTGAAACAGGTAGTTAACAAATAACTGTCTCTCTCTCTCTCTCTCTCTCTGAAACAGGTAGTTAACAAATAACTGTCTCTCTCTCTCTCTCTCTGAAACAGGTAGTTAACAAATAACTGTCTCTCTCTCTCTCTCTCTCTCTGAAACAGGTAGTTAACAAATAACTGTCACTCTCTCTCTCTCTCTGAAACAGGTAGTTAACAAATAACTGTCACTCTCTCTCTCTCTCTCTGAAACAGGTAGTTAACAAATAACTGTCACTCTCTCTCCTCTCTCTGAAACAGGTAGTTAACAAATAACTGTCACTCTCTCTCTCCCTCTCTCTGAAACAGGTAGTTAACAAATAACTGTCACTCTCTCTCTCCTCTCTCTGAAACAGGTAGTTAACAAATAACTGTCACTCTCTCTCTCCCTCTCTCTGAAACAGGTAGTTAACAAATAACTGTCACTCTCTCTCTCTCTCTCTGAAACAGGTAGTTAACAAATAACTGTCACTCTCTCTCTCCCTCTCTCTGAAACAGGTAGTTAACAAATAACTGTCACTCTCTCTCTCTCTCTCTCTGAAACAGGTAGTTAACAAATAACTGTCTCTCTCTCTCTCTCTCTCTCTCTCTCTGAAACAGGTAGTTAACAAATAACTGTCTCTCTCTCTCTCTCTCTCTGAAACAGGTAGTTAACAAATAACTGTCACTCTCTCTCTCTCTCTCTCTCTCTCTGAAACAGGTAGTTAACAAATAACTGTCTCTCTCTCTCTCTCTCTAACTGTCTCTCTCTCTCTCTCTCTGAAACAGGTAGTTAACAAATAACTGTCTCTCTCTCTCTCTCTCTCTCTCTCTCTGAAACAGGTAGTTAACAAATAACTGTCACTCTCTCTCTCTCTCTCTGAAACAGGTAGTTAACAAATAACTGTCACTCTCTCTCTCTCTCTCTCTCTCTCTCTCTCTGAAACAGGTAGTTAACAAATAACTGTCACTCTCTCTCTCTCTCTCTCTGAAACAGGTAGTTAACAAATAACTGTCACTCTCTCTCTCTCTCTGAAACAGGTAGTTAACAAATAACTGTCACTCTCTCTCTCTCTCTCTGAAACAGGTAGTTAACAAATAACTGTCACTCTCTCTCTCTCTCTGAAACAGGTAGTTAACAAATAACTGTCACTCTCTCTCTCTCTCTCTCTGAAACAGGTAGTTAACAAATAACTGTCACTCTCTCTCTCTCTCTCTCTGAAACAGGTAGTTAACAAATAACTGTCTCTCTCTCTCTCTCTCTCTGAAACAGGTAGTTAACAAATAACTGTCTCTCTCTCTCTCTCTGAAACAGGTAGTTAACAAATAACTGTCACTCTCTCTCTCTCTCAGGTAGTTAACTCTGAAACAGGTAGTTAACAAATAACTGTCACTCTCTCTCTCTCTCTCTCTGAAACAGGTAGTTAACAAATAACTGTCACTCTCTCTCTCTCTCTCTCTGAAACAGGTAGTTAACAAATAACTGTCTCTCTCTCTCTCTCTCTCTGAAACAGGTAGTTAACAAATAACTGTCTCTCTCTCTCTCTCTCTCTCTCTGAAACAGGTAGTTAACAAATAACTGTCTCTCTCTCTCTCAGGTAGTTAACTGAAACAGGTAGTTAACAAATAACTGTCTCTCTCTCTCTCTCTCTCTCTGAAACAGGTAGTTAACAAATAACTGTCACTCTCTCTCTCTCTCTCTCTCTGAAACAGGTAGTTAACAAATAACTGTCTCTCTCTCTCTCTCTCTCTCTCTCTGAAACAGGTAGTTAACAAATAACTGTCACTCTCTCTCTCTCTCTGAAACAGGTAGTTAACAAATAACTGTCACTCTCTCTCTCTCTCTCTGAAACAGGTAGTTAACAAATAACTGTCACTCTCTCTCTCTCTCTGAAACAGGTAGTTAACAAATAACTGTCACTCTCTCTCTCTCTCTCTGAAACAGGTAGTTAACAAATAACTGTCAGGTCTCTCTCTCTCTCTGAAACAGGTAGTTAACAAATAACTGTCACTCTCTCTCTCTCTCTCTCTCTGAAACAGGTAGTTAACAAATAACTGTCTCTCTCTCTCTCTCTCTGAAACAGGTAGTTAACAAATAACTGTCTCTCTCTCTCTCTCTCTGAAACAGGTAGTTAACAAATAACTGTCACTCTCTCTCCCTCTCTCTGAAACAGGTAGTTAACAAATAACTCTCTCTCTCTCTCTCTCTCTCTCTGAAACAGGTAGTTAACAAATAACTGTCTCTCTCTCTCTCTCTGAAACAGGTAGTTAACAAATAACTGTCTCTCTCTCTCTCTCTCTGAAACAGGTAGTTAACAAATAACTGTCACTCTCTCTCTCTCTCTCTGAAACAGGTAGTTAACAAATAACTGTCTCTCTCTCTCTCTCTCTCTCTCTGAAACAGGTAGTTAACAAATAACTGTCACTCTCTCTCTCCTCTCTGAAACAGGTAGTTAACAAATAACTGTCACTCTCTCTCTCTCAGGTCTCTGTCTCTCTCTCTCTCTCTGAAACAGGTAGTTAACAAATAACTGTCACTCTCTCTCTCTCTCTCTGAAACAGGTAGTTAACAAATAACTGTCACTCTCTCTCTCTCTCTCTGAAACAGGTAGTTAACAAATAACTGTCACTCTCTCTCTCTCTCTCTCTGAAACAGGTAGTTAACAAATAACTGTCACTCTCTCTCTCTCCTCTCTCTGAAACAGGTAGTTAACAAATAACTGTCACTCTCTCTCTCTCCTCTCTCTGAAACAGGTAGTTAACAAATAACTGTCACTCTCTCTCTCCTCTCTCTGAAACAGGTAGTTAACAAATAACTGTCACTCTCTCTCTCTCTCTCTCTGAAACAGGTAGTTAACAAATAACTGTCACTCTCTCTCTCTCTCTCTCTGAAACAGGTAGTTAACAAATAACTGTCACTCCTCTCTCCCTCTCTCTGAAACAGGTCTCTCTCTCTCTCTCTGAAACAGGTAGTTAACAAATAACTGTCTCTCTCTCTCTCTCTCTCTGAAACAGGTAGTTAACAAATAACTGTCACTCTCTCTCTCTCTCTCTGAAACAGGTAGTTAACAAATAACTGTCACTCTCTCTCAGGTAGTTAACAAATAACTGTCCCTCTCTCTGAAACAGGTAGTTAACAAATAACTGTCACTCTCTCTCTCTCCCTCTCTCTGAAACAGGTAGTTAACAAATAACTGTCACTCTCTCTCTCTCTCTCTCTCTGAAACAGGTAGTTAACAAATAACTGTCACTCTCTCTCTCTCCTCTCTCTGAAACAGGTAGTTAACAAATAACTGTCACTCTCTCTCTCTCCTCTCTCTGAAACAGGTAGTTAACAAATAACTGTCACTCTCTCTCTCCTCTCTCTGAAACAGGTAGTTAACAAATAACTGTCACTCTCTCTCCCTCTCTCTGAAACAGGTAGTTAACAAATAACTGTCACTCTCTCCCTCTCTCTGAAACAGGTAGTTAACAAATAACTGTCACTCTCTCTCTCCCTCTCTCTGAAACAGGTAGTTAACAAATAACTGTCACTCTCTCTCTCCTCTCTCTGAAACAGGTAGTTAACAAATAACTGTCACTCTCTCTCCTCTCTCTGAAACAGGTAGTTAACAAATAACTGTCACTCTCTCTCCTCTCTCTGAAACAGGTAGTTAACAAATAACTGTCACTCTCTCTCTCCTCTCTCTGAAACAGGTAGTTAACAAATAACTGTCACTCTCTCTCTCCTCTCTGAAACAGGTAGTTAACAAATAACTGTCACTCTCTCTCTCCCTCTCTCTGAAACAGGTAGTTAACAAATAACTGTCTCTCTCTCTCCCTCTCTCTGAAACAGGTAGTTAACAAATAACTGTCTCTCTCTCTCTCTCTCTCTCTGAAACAGGTAGTTAACAAATAACTGTCACTCTCTCTCTCTCTCTCTCTCTGAAACAGGTAGTTAACAAATAACTGTCTCTCTCTCTCTCTCTCTCTCTCTCTGAAACAGGTAGTTAACAAATAACTGTCTCTCTCTCTCTCTCTCTCTCTCTGAAACAGGTATTTAACAAATAACTGTCTCTCTCTCTCTCTCTCTCTCTCTCTCTCTGAAACAGGTAGTTAACAAATAACTGTCACTCTCTCTCTCTCTCTCTCTCTCTCTCTGAAACAGGTAGTTAACAAATAACTGTCACTCTCTCTCTCTCCCTCTCTCTGAAACAGGTAGTTAACAAATAACTGTCACTCTCTCTCTCCCTCTCTCTGAAACAGGTAGTTAACAAATAACTGTCACTCTCTCTCCCTCTCTCTGAAACAGGTAGTTAACAAATAACTGTCACTCTCTCCCTCTCTCTGAAACAGGTAGTTAACAAATAACTGTCACTCTCTCTCTCTCCCTCTCTCTGAAACAGGTAGTTAACAAATAACTGTCTCTCTCTCTCTCTCTCTCTCTCTGAAACAGGTAGTTAACAAATAACTGTCACTCTCTCTCTCTCTCTGAAACAGGTAGTTAACAAATAACTGTCACTCTCTCTCTCTCTCTCTCTGAAACAGGTAGTTAACAAATAACTGTCACTCTCTCTCTCCCTCTCTCTGAAACAGGTAGTTAACAAATAACTGTCACTCTCTCTCCCTCTCTCTGAAACAGGTAGTTAACAAATAACTGTCACTCTCTCTCTCTCTCTCTGAAACAGGTAGTTAACAAATAAATGTCACTCTCTCTCTCCCTCTCTCTGAAACAGGTAGTTAACAAATAACTGTCACTCTCTCTCTCTCTCTCTCTCTGAAACAGGTAGTTAACAAATAACTGTCTCTCTCTCTCTCTCTCTCTGAAACAGGTAGTTAACAAATAACTGTCACTCTCTCTCTCTCTCTCTCTGAAACAGGTAGTTAACAAATAACTGTCACTCTCTCTCTATCCCTCTCTCTGAAACAGGTAGTTAACAAATAACTGTCACTCTCTCTCCCTCCCTCTCTCTCTGAAACAGGTAGTTAACAAATAACTGTCACTCTCTCTCTCCCTCACTCTGAAACAGGTAGTGAACAAAAAACTGTAAGCGCTTTACCAGTTTCATCATAGTGTTTTGATGGGTTTTGCGACTGCACTTTCAAAGTTCTTGACATTTTCCGCATTGACTGACCTTCATGTCTTCAATTAATGATGGACTGTCGTTTCTCTTTGCTTATTTCAGCTGTTTTTGCCATAATATGAACTTTTACCAAATAGGGCTATCTTTTGTATACCACCTCTACAGTACCGTGTCAATTTTTAACAAGATACACCTGTTAATTGAAATTAATTCCAGGTGTCTACCACATGAAGCTGGTTGAGAGAATGCCAAGCGTGTGCAAAGCTGTCAAGGCGATGGGTGGCTACTTTGAAGAATCTCAAATGTAGACAATTGTAAAAATAAAGAAAAATCCTTTAATGAGTAGGTGTGTCCAAACTTTTGACTAGTAATGTAGGTAGACCAGGAACTAGTGATAGAGAGAAATAAAGAGTAGGACAGTTTTAAAGCTTTACCTCCATCTGTGCAGAAATAAATCAGGATGCTAATCACCCTGTGCACTGCAACACTGACCTTCCATGAGCTAGGAATTAACAGGTGTGGGTAATTAATAGGGATGAGAGGGGATGGAGAATATTAATAACTAATAAAACTAATAAACAGTCTAATCTAATAAATAAATGACATAAATGGATATTGGGCAACACCTAGGTGTAATCTAAACAGTTAAATAGGCAAGCTCCCTTGTTTCAGAGAGAGGGGGAGAGAGAGAGTGACAGACAGTACTAGTTGCTGCTTAACAGTGGATATACTAAAATAACCACAGCATATAAGAAGAGTCAAACAGCTCTTTGTTTATTTTGTGTGGCATTGCATTGTGTATCCACAATATTATTCGGAGAAATTCTAGTTTATTTATGTGATCTGTTACCTACTCACCTCTGCGGTTTGATGTCGTTTTTCCTGAACCACAGGACAGGAGGCTATCCTACTCCCCAAGGCACTGCAGGGAGCAGGCGGCTATGAGCATGTCCCAAGGATCTTAGCTCAGGATACCCTGCCCTAAAACCCCTGAAATGAAAAATAGAACTTGGAAAGTGTGGCAAACTGTAGAGGTAGGATAATATTCATCACCCCATCTTCCTCTATCTTTCCCTCCCTCCATTCCTCCCCCAATCCTAAATGTAACCCTTAGTGGGGAAAATGCAAAACTGACCCTAGATCATTGACTAACTTTACCCCACTCTCTTTCTGGTCAGCTGATTACCCACCTCCCCCAGGGTTGCCAAATTGTAACTAAATGCGCCAACAAGGAGTAAAAAATGGAATAATTTCAACCCCCCTTTTTATACAGATTTGGGACCAGGCTACAACACATTAAATTACTATCCTGAATAATCCTAGCTAGCTGATCTGCTCATCAGTAATGTAGTGTAGTGTCATTAGCCTCATTAGCCTATGGTAATTTATGGAATGACTTCCAAGGTGCTATACCAAGCCATTCTTCCTAGGAGAGACTCCTGATGAACTGACTACCATGACGGTCAATGGACAATTTAATATTCTGCACAAATCGCATAGTGGAAAGGCCAATTGGTGATTGATATGAAATGACAAAATCTACACGTGGTACTGTACATTAAAACCTCTTTCTATGCAGTGCAGCTGCCTACTAAGATTTGCCTTATCACCACAACTCCGTCTCACTAAAGCTCAGTCTCACTACAGCTCCGTCTCACTACTGCCCTCTATATTCCCCATTGATGCTGGGCGCCACCGTCTCACAGAGAAATCTGGTCATGTTGATAACACTCCACTAGAGAGCACACTTTACCTGTACAAGACATATTGAACTATTGGAAGAGCAGTATCTGAAATAACCACCGTAGTGACATACCTGTTTGAAGGACAGACGAGGCCACTGATGTCGGAGCTAACTGCATTCTCTTAATTATAACATCAACTGAACAATACGATACATGGGGGTCGTAAACATGCCTCAAGGTCAAACACTGCAACAATAATGTTTCACGTTACTGACATATGTTTTCATGTACAGACATAACATTTCTTCCCCTCCCCCTCACAGGAACCCGAGGTGTGAAACTCAGTGTGGAAGTCATGCAGGTGCTCAGGCCTGCTATGAGTACAGACTGGCCGGGCTGATGCCTTGTAAGGGTTCGGACTGGATGGGGATGGTCAGCACAGGAGGCTGGTGAGGGGAGGATGGCTCAGACCAAATGGCTGGAATGGAGTGAATGGAATGGAAGCAATGTGTTTAATGTGTTTGATACCATTCCATTTATATCGTTCCAGCCATTACTATGAGACTGTTCTCTCCAATTAAGGTGCTAGCAGCCGCATGTGGGCTGAAGGGTTGGGCCTGTTAACCCCAAACCGTGGAAGTGCCTCAGTAGCTGAAGCTCATGCCCCAACATGAATCCACTGGACTAGGGAGACCCCTGTGCTGGAGAGCTGCTGCGTGGCATGGTAGTGCAGAAGTGTTTAGAGTAGGCTGATGGCGAATGTGCACCCTTGTGCAAGTTTTTTTGAGTGTCTGGTTCTTGAGCGTCTGATTAAACCACTCTACCCAGCTCTGTCCCTGGGGGTGGTAGAATTCTGGGCGGATGTGGCGGATCCCTTTCCCTTTCAGGTAGGGGAATAGCTCATTAAACATGGTCTTGGGTAGGCCCCAACTGCCAGTATTTATTATCTACATAGTATTTTTTTATTTTTAGTGTACAGATTAGCATACTGAATACTGAATGAATAAAACATCATACAGTGCACTTTTTAAGGTGAATAAATAAATTAAAGTGATTTATAAAGTTACTAAATAAGTCATGGTTTTGAATAACACTTGGGGCTTTGACAGGATGAAATAGTATTCTTATGTTCCTCCACTACAGTAGCTGCCACCACAGCTTCTTCACTCCTTTGGACTTGTAATCTAATCATAGACACTTTCTCCATTGAATTATGGATTTTCCTAAATTTGTATAGCTCTTTATTGAGTAAAAAGAGCAGTACATGTATGAGTATCCATGATGTTGTGTCTGAGGGTGACCAATGGGACACTAACCTCATTACAGGCCTCTTAAAGTAACACGTCCGTAAGCTCCAAATCTCTTTAATACAATGTCCATTAGAAAGTGCTGAGCAAAGCTCTCTTCTAGCCATTAAGATGGTCTAGATCTTCTGTACAAGTCTACTCTCTACTTTCCCCTCATTTCCCTTGGTTTGTTTAGTTTTACATTGATAATCAAAGAATACACAAACAGCATTACTGCTGAAGACTACCTCTCACATGATCATTATGATTTATTTAGGCTACATTAGAACAGAAGATATGCAGAATGTAATATCTCTTGAAATAAACTTTTAAGGTTATAAAACAGGAATAAATGTGAATATTTTTTTTAATGACATGTTTGTAGGATGTTTGGGAGGAAATTACATTGAAATGCATGAGTAATCCTCTCTCCCGCACACACACACACACACATAAACGTGCAAACATGCATGCACACGCACAGTCTTAAAATCTTAGTCACACAATAAGCATCAGCTATAATACTGCAACATAAGCACAAGTACTCAATGAATGACCTGCGAATTACATGTAACTTTATGTTGCTACACTTAATGTTTTATGAAAATAATATTTTACATTATTTTGATAAAAATCTATAAATATTGCTATACCTAATATGAATAAAATGATGTCATATGTTCAGGATGAGGACGTTTACACGTCGTCTCAGACCATTATCTATGAAAACATATTTCAATAACCATATAGTATTTCCTGGTGGTGCAGCTATTCTACTTTGTGCCTATGTATTACCACAGCTTAATGTGTTTCTTATCGCCACTTATAATAAACCATCTGTTGTCCCACAGCACTCCGTCTCTTCACTCATTTATGCTTGGAGTATGAAGCTTCAAACATGTCTCTAGAATATATTGAAATATATCTTCAAAAGAGAAACTTTAAATTTAACAGTGTTTAAAAGTTGTATGCAAATGACTAACTCAGTACTGAGTATATGGATGAGGCCTAGGTGTGTAACAGCCAATGCAGCGTTTCAGATTAAGCCATCATCTCCTGATAGGTATGAGCAGGTGTAACCTTAATAACTTGATGAGTGGCCAGTTATGTTTGCAGTGGTGGCTGGATTATATATTAACAGTGGCCTAAATCACATTGTGCTGACTGATTTGGAAAGTGATCATCTAACACCTTAAGATGTGCCTATAAAATCAGGAGTCTGACCTCCTGGGTGCATTTGTAGAAAGGACCCTTTCCATCTCTCTTTCTGTACAGCCGGAACACCATCTGAAGAAGGGCTGAACGCCACCGCAAGACCGCAACCATGAACGGCACAGAGGGACCAGATTTCTACGTCCCTATGTCCAATGCTACTGGCATTGTTAGGAACCCCTATGAATACCCCCAGTACTACCTTGTCAGCCCAGCGGCGTACTCACTCATGGCTGCCTACATGTTCTTCCTCATCCTCACCGGCTTCCCCATCAACTTCCTCACACTCTACGTCACCATCGAGCACAAAAAGCTGAGGACCGCCCTGAACTACATCCTGCTGAACCTGGCTGTGGCCGATCTCTTCATGGTGATCGGAGGCTTCACCACTACGATGTACACCTCCATGCATGGCTATTTCGTCTTTGGAAGAACGGGCTGCAACATCGAGGGATTCTTTGCTACCCATGGTGGTGAGATTGCCCTGTGGTCCCTGGTTGTCCTGGCTATTGAGAGGTGGTTGGTCGTCTGCAAACCTATTAGCAACTTCCGCTTCACTGAGACCCATGCCATCATAGGCGTGGCCTTTACCTGGGTCATGGCTGCTGCTTGCTCCGTGCCCCCTCTGCTTGGCTGGTCCCGCTATATCCCCGAAGGCATGCAGTGCTCATGTGGAATTGACTACTACACACGCGCCCCTGACATCAACAATGAGTCCTTTGTCATCTACATGTTCGTTGTCCACTTTATGATTCCCCTGTTCATCATCTCCTTCTGCTACGGCAACCTGCTCTGCGCTGTCAAGGCAGCTGCCGCCGCCCAGCAGGAGTCTGAGACCACCCAGAGGGCTGAGAGGGAAGTGACCCGCATGGTCATCATGATGGTTGTCTCCTTCCTAGTGTGCTGGGTGCCCTACGCCAGCGTGGCCTGGTATATCTTCTGCAACCAGGGATCAGAGTTCGGCCCCGTCTTCATGACAATTCCAGCATTCTTTGCCAAGAGTTCGTCCCTGTACAACCCTCTCATCTACGTGTTGATGAACAAGCAGTTCCGTAACTGCATGATCACCACCCTGTGCTGTGGGAAGAACCCCTTCGAGGAGGAGGAGGGAGCCTCCACCACTGCCTCCAAGACCGAGGCCTCCTCCGTGTCCTCCAGCTCTGTGGCTCCTGCATAAACGGGCCCCCAACGTGGGCCCTGCGATCCAGCGTCCACAAAGAAGACTTCTGCTCCCGGAAACGACAAAGGCTCACGTCTACAGAAATAACTCTTGTATTTTTGCAAACCAGTTGGTTCAACCTAAAGACAGTTGCAGATGGGCAGCCCACAACAAAGTTGTTTATGTATATGTAAAGAGAGTCTAACGTAACAATGTGCAGGGATGGAATTGGAAAATAATCACTCTGGGAATTAACCAATGTAAATTGTTCAGATTCTGTATTTTTACATGTCCAAATTATTTCACTTTGGGAACTCTGTTCCCACTCATTCCCTCCCAATTCCACCCCTGTCGATGTGCAAGATGTTTTGTCTTTCTCGAGACAGGAAAGGAAAATATCTTAAATATTTTACAGTTGGATTCTATATGTTACTGGCTTATTTGTGAATGTAGAGACACGTAATCAAGGCAACGTAATAAATCGCACTTTGCAAAAGACAATTACTGTTCATGTTTTACTTACTATCAGGGTGAAAAGGTTGGAACTAAAGTAGTATGTTTAACTGAGTTAATGTGAATCACCTGCTCTTAAATGCAATAGCAAATAATTCAACATAAAGACGACATGTTGTGTACAGTCAGGACCTGAGTTCAAAAACAATTTCAGGTATTTCAATTACTTTTGAATGCATTTCAAAGCAAGTATTCAGATAATATTGGAAAGTATTTTAAAGTACTCAAATACACTGACTCAAATACACTCCCATGCATTTAGGCCAGGTATTAGAAAATAGTATTTGAATTAAGCATTGGAAATAGTTTCAAATGCAATTTCATTGACTTTGGTTTATAATAATAAAATAAAACTACTTGCTTTTGGCTGTGTTTTGAAAATACTCAAATACACATTCTTATGTATTTTTTTTTTTAAATACTTAGACTTATTTAAACTGAGGTCTGATACAGTCATGTGTTCTCATAGCTTTGATAAAGGTGTTAAGATGGAACAGTGATCTAAGGTCAATCACAGGTCACCTTGTACTGAGTATGTAATGCTAATTCTAAGGGATTATGACATGAATAAGCATAGCTATGTATGACTCAATACATACATGAAGATGCAGACATGACTATAGCTTCTGATTTACAGTAATCACCCACAAGGTTGATGAGGTGAAAGACATAATTGGATCAAGTTCTCTCTCTCTCTCTCTCTCTCTCTCTCTCTCTCTCTCTCTCTCTCTCTCTCTCTCTCTCTCTCTCTCTCTCTCTCTCTCTCTCTCTCTCTCTCTCTCTCTCTCTCTCTCTCTCTCTCTCTCTCTCTCTCTCTCTCTCTCTCTCTCTCTCTCTCTCTCTCTCTCTCTCTCTCTCTCTCTCTCTCTCTCTCTCTCTCTCTCTCTCTCTCTCTCTCTCTCTCTCTCTCTCTCATGAAAAAATGACAGGTTGCCTATTATTGCCCATAACTGGTAAAGTATAGCATCAGGTATAGTATGCTCTAGATTTACTGCGATTACAGATACTGAATCATTGTCATCATATCCATGCCTTTTCCCCTCCATGTAAAGTCGGTGGTATAAGCTGTACCTACATGTCTATGTGATAAATAATAGAAGCTCAGGGAGTGACGTGAGATTTCTCCTCCTCAGTGCTTGGTTGTGCAGAAATATCTGTCAGGCTGGAGCATAACAAACACTTAGAAAACTCTCTCATAATGACCTTTGTTGTGTAGCTATAGCAACCCTCATACCATCAGATCTCTGGCTGAATACAGATACGCTCACTCGCCAAGCGATCTGCTCCAATCCAACTCCAGCAGAGACAGGCTGAGGGAAACAACAACACATCAATCACTGGCCGCAGACCAGATTAGGGGCTGGGCTGAAGACAGGCAGGGAGGAGTGGGAGCATTACACCTCATCATTTCCAATTTCCAGTCTTTGCCTTCATCAGTTCAGAAATTCTCTAACTGCTTGCTCAGACAGGAACTTTACACATCTACACTAATGAATGAATCTCATCAATATTCTGCTGACTCAATAGTTTGTATTTTTTTGTATTTTTTTACTGCCTCTGAAGCGAGTTTTTCTGCCTCAGAAGAGTGGCTTTCATCTTGGCTTCTGTCACTTCGGCACTTATAAAATCACAGTGCATAGTTGTGTGTTTCCATGACAACTGCCTATCAAGGTCAACTTGCTAGCACCCATCTCCTCTAAGGTTGTTGTAAATGATGTCATCGTCACATGGAATAGGGATGCCTGCAACATCAATACCTCCCTGGGAAGGTAACAAAGGTTGCATTGGCTTGGAGAAGGATCGCTTGGTGAGTGCAAAGAACTCTTTAATTCACATCTCCCCCCATCTAGATGGAATAAAAAACACATCCATTATTCAGAAGTTAAAGCTATAAGTCAGTTAGATTCTGTGATGACTCAGTGCTGTGCGTGCTCCCACACATCCTGAAGGTTTTGCCCTTCATTAGCTATGGTATGGATCACTATGGAGGAAAAAATGTCTCAATGTCTACTTACATGCTAATAACCCTATTATTGTCTGCAGGGAAATCTAATGACACCTTATATATTGTTTAAACTTTTGATCAGAGACAAGTAGTGCTCTACATAGGGAATAAAAAGACAGCACTGTTGTCCCATCATCACAGCTTCAGACACATTTTTCCCCAGTGTACACTAGGTTACTGATATGGCCTGTATGATTAAAAGACTCATCTCGAGTTGAAAGTAAAATCTGTTTCTCTTGTTGGTCAATTTCTTCAACAAATGATCAGGTCTATATAGTTATCAAACATACATTATTCATGGAAAGGAAGCACAGACTCTTTAAGTATTAAAATACTTATTTTATTAATACAATTGTAGGCAGAGGTTGATACAGAGTACAGATTAACAGCATATGATAGTTCTCCCCAAGTTCTGCAAAATGTCTAAGACATCCTGTAACTCATATAGCCTCCCCAATCCCCCTTACGTAACTTTCCCTAGCAACAACATTTTAATAAATCTAACCTCCCCCTGACAGCGAAAACCATCTTATCACTAAGTAAAAACTCAGAATTGGGTTTGACCGAAACTTGACCTTTCATCACAAGTATAGAGTCATAAAAATGTGAACGAGTGTAAGCATCTTCTGACAGGTGGCTGGTTTCATCAGGTCTGTGGCAGCCTTGTGTTCTCAGAAAACCAGATAACCACGGTGGGATCCAGACAGGAGGAGTCTGAACGTAGACGCCTTCTGAAAGTGTCTATGCCCTGCGACGAACCATCAAACAAGCAAAGCATCAATACAGGGCTAAGATTGAATCATACTACACCGGCTCTGGCACTCGTCAGATGTGGCTGGGCTTGCAAACTATTATAGACTACAAAGGGAAGCACAGCCACGAGCTACCCAGTGACACGAGCATACCAGACGAGCTAAATCACTTCTATGCTCGCTTTGAGGCAAGCAACACTGAGGCATGCATGAGAGCATCAGCTGTTCCGGATGGCTGTGTGATCACGCTCTCCGTAGACGATGTGAGTAAGACCTTTAAACAGGTGAACATACACAAGGCTGCGGGGCCAGACAGATTACCAGGACGTGTGCTCCAGGCATGTGCTAACCAACTGGCAAGTGTCTTCACTGACATTTTCAACATGTACATGATTGAGTCTGTAATACCAACATGCTTCAAGCAGACCACCATAGTCCCTGTGCCCTGTTGTTTTATTTAATTACTTACCTACACACACACACACCTTTTTTTCACACTATTGGTTAGAGCCTGTAAGTAAGCATTTCACTGTTGTATTCAGCGCACGTGACAAATAAACTTTGATTTGATTTGACCTTCAGCTTGATCCATTCTCCAACGTCAACAGGCAGGCTGTCTGGGTCGCCCTGTTCTGGAACGTCCTGGGCTTTCCTGTATTGGGAATACAAATACCTAACAGCATGGGTTAGTTCCTTCATATATTTACTCAAATCATCATCCAGCGCAGTCAGGTCCGTCAGTTTTGGAGTCATTGGGGGCGTGCACATGTGGGCTACGCCCTGTTCCGCGGTTTATACTATTGCGCATTTTCATCAAGACTAAGGGGAGACATTCTACCTATGACTTCCCTGTGGAGTGGCATGCTTTGGCAAGCCTCCCTTTTAAGATTTAATTAGCCATCTCAGTAACCCCATTACTGGCGCTGGAAATTTCCCTGGTTTCAAGGGGGTACCCTTACCAATGTTGTATTGCATGCATGTAGTACATTTATACACGTGTGTTTTGCAAATTTCAATCAGATTTGGACAAAACCAGGTGTCAGATATTAGTCTTACCATCTCCCACCCTGTGGACCAAGCGACACACACAGGAGACGAGAGGCAGAGGCAGAACTGTTCTGCCAGAGAGTGATTGTCTCCACGGGCCACCAGGGCCTCTGGAGCAGCCTCTAGACTCCCACAAAGGGTGATTAAGTGCATCCGCAGCCTGGTGTTGGTCCAGATCAGTGATTTCAGATATACACCGGGAGGCAAGCAGAACAGCATGAGTATGGCGGCGGGAAGCAGCATTTTTAGCAGCAGCATCAGCAGCTGCAATACCTATAATAATGCTGTCAGTGTTGCCTGTGTGGGCTCAGACCTGAAGAATAGCCAACTGCACTGTAAGCAACATGGCTTCAAACAGGGCTTCAATCTGCATACGGTTTTTAATCGGGGTCCCAGACGCGTTAACAAAGCCCGTACCTTTCCAAACCCCTATCCAAGACAGGCAAGCCACCATTGGGAGTTCCATCTGCCAGCATTCCCTCTCCATTGACCTCCACTCTTCCACTCTGTTGCCAGGGTGACTTATGCTGTGGTTGGTGAGGGTACATGTTTCTCATATGACCTGTCATTCCGCAATTCCAGCACACCAGCGGTTGTCTCAGTGTTGGTAGGTATGGTTGTGGGTTCCCATATGGTTGAGGGGGGAACTGAGCTGCAGGTGCTTGGGTAAACTGTGAAGGAGGTGGTGGAAGAGGCTGTGGTGGTTGTTGCTGCTGGGTGGCAGGAGGTTCAGCCACCATCAGGTTGCTGGTCTTTCCTTTGTCCGGCTGAGCTAGCTGGGCCTTCTTAAGCTGCGCAACGAGTCCAGCCTTTCTTGCTCTTTCCTCAGTCTTCATCTTTTTCCAGGCTCTGCAGTAGTGTCTAATGTGGTCCTCCTTATTAGGGCCTTCAAATCTCTCAGTTGTCTCTCCTTGCCATTCTGTCTTCATCTTATCCATCTAGTCAAGGATATCATCATCTTCAGTGAAGAGCAGTTCACCCGGTCTTGCAACATCTCTGGTGGTGGGAAACATTCCCTTAACTGTCGGTAGAGTGCTTGTCTGAAATGGGTGAAGGGCAGTTCCACTCTCGTGTTCAGTGAATTATTCACATTCTCTCTCCTCTCTCTTCTTCTCCTCCCACTGTCTCCTGTTTGTTCAGTTTTCATTTTTTCTTTATATTCTGTTCTCAGTCGTATCAGTTCTTCTTCCTCTCTTCTGTTCTCTTCATTCACTGTGTGATTACCACTTAGACTTTTCTCTTTATCTTCATCATTACGACCTCGTCTGATAACCTCAACAGCGTTATCCATTTCTCCCTGTGCTTTCTTTTATTGAGCTGTCATGAGGTCCTTTGCCATGGTAACTCTAGGATAGAGAGGTGTTGATTGAGTCTTGGCATCATTCCATATATCTCCTAGTTCTTGATACATTCTACTCAGTGGTGGGGATGAATTATCTCCTGGAGCTACTAGTTCATTTGGGAGTAGTGGATAAATTCCTTTAAACCTATCCCCACGGATTGTGTAACAATAATTTCACACTTTCAATTATTCCGCTATTACAAAGAAATTTAGGTTCAGATACATTTAACAGTGAGGCGCCACTTACAGTGGGGAGAACAAGAATTTGATACACCGACGATTTTGCAGGTTTTGCTACTTACAAAGCATGTAGAGGTCTGTAATTTTTATCATGGGTACATTTCAACTGTGAGAGACGGAATCTAAAACAAAATTCCAGAAAATCCCATTGTATGATTTTTAAGTAATTAATTTGCATTTTATTGCATGACATAAGTATTTGATACATCAGCAAAGCAGAACTTAATATTTGGTACAGAAACCTTTGTTTGCAATTACAGAAATCATACGTTTCCTGTAGTTCTTGACCAGGTTTGCACACACTGCAGCAGGGATTTTGGCCCACTCCTCTATACAGACCTTCTCCAGATCCTTTAGGTTTCGGGGCTGTCGCTGGGTAATACAGACTTTCAGCTCCCTCCAAAGATTTTCTATTGGGTTCAGGTCTGGAGACTGGCTAGGCCACTCCAGGACCTTGAGATGCTTCTTACGGAGCCCCTCCTTAGTTGCCCTGGCTGTGTTTCAATGTTCTTACTGAGGGAAGGAGGTTGTTGGCCAAGATCTCGCGATACATGGCTCCATCCTCACCTCAATACGGTGCAGTCTTCCTGTCCCCTTTGCAGAAAAGCATCCCCAAAGAATGATGTTTCCACCTCCATGCTTCACAGTTGGGATGGTGTTTTTGGGGTTGTACTCATCCTTCTTCTTCCTCCAAACACGGCGAGTGGAGTTTAGACCAAAAAGCTCTATTTTTGTCTCATCAGACCACATGACCTTCTCACATTCCTCCTCTGGATCATCCAGATGGTCATTGGCAAACTTCAGACGGACCTGGACATGCGCTGGCTTGAGCAGGGGGACCTTGCGTGCGCTGCAGGATTTTTAAACCATGACGGCGTAGTGTGTTACTAATGGTTTTCTTTGAGACTGTGGTCCCAGCTCTCTTCAGGTCATTGACCAGGTCCTGCTGTGTCGTTCTGGGCTGATCCCTCACCTTCCTCATGATCACTGGTGCCCCACGAGGTGAGATCTTGCATGGAGCCCCAGACCGAGGGTGATTGACTGTCATCTTGAACTTCTTCCATTTTCTAATAATTGCGCCAACAGTTGTTGCCTTCTCACCAAGCTGCTTGCCTATTGTCCTGGAGCCCATCCCAGCCTTGTGCAGGTCTACAATTTTATCCTTGATGTCCTTAAACAGCTCTCTGGTCATGGCCATTGTTGAGAGGTTGGAGTCTGTTTGATTGAGTGTGTGGACAGGTGTCTTTTATACAGGTAACGAGTTCAAACAAGTACAATTAATACAGGTAATGAGTGGAGAACAGGAGGGCTTCTTAAATAAAAACAAACAGGTCTGTGAGAGCCAGAATTCTTACTGGTTGGTAGGTGATCAAATACTTATGTCATGCAATCAATAAAATGTAAATTAATTACTTAAAAATCATACAATATGAATATCTGGATTTTTGTTTTAGATTCCGTCTCTCACAGTTGAAGTGTACCTATGATAATGATTACAGACCTCTACATGCTTTGTAAGTAGGAAAACCTGCAACATCGGCAGTGTATCAAACTTGTTCTCCCCACTGTACATACCAGAATGACTCATTAACCACAACGTGCTATAGCAAACTACAGACATTAGATATAACAGGCGTCTGCTTACCTTATCATTTTGTAACGCATGCACGTGGATCAACGGTCAGTCCAGCGAAGTGGTCACTCGCTCCTGGCAAACTCGCCAAAATGTTGGTCAATTTCTTCAACAAATGATCAGGTCTATATAACTACCAAACATACATTAGTCATGGGAAGGAAGCACAGACTCTTTAAGTATTAAAATACTCCTTGTAGTAATACAATTGTAGGCAGAAGTTGATATAGAGTACAGTTTAACAGCATATGATAGTTCTCCCCAAGACATCCTGTAACTCATATAGCCTTCCCAATCCCCCTTACATAACTTTCCCTAGCAACAACATTTTAATAAATCTAACCTCCCCCTGACAGCGAAAACCATCTTATCACTAAGTAAAAACTCAGAATTGGGTTTGACCGAAACTTGACCTTTCATCACAAGTATAGTCATAACAATGTGAACGAGTGTAAGCATCTTCTGACAGGTGGCTGGTTTCATCAGGTCTGTGGCAGCCATGTGTTCCCAGATAACCACGGTGGGATCCAGACAGGAGGAGTCTGAACGTAGACGCCTTCTGATAGTGTCTGAAGGTCACAACACCCAGAAAAGGTTATAACACACACACAGAGGTCTCCTGAAGGGAGACCTTACAGTTTATAATACAATTATTTATTAACCCTTTAAAAGGTATAAGGCCTTAGTTTAACCTTCTTCACATTTGACATTCTTCAAATGAAAAAAAAACATATTGTGTGTGTTACAAAACCAACAAGGGAATATACTGTAGCATAGCTGAAAGCCTGCTTCAGGGTTGCTGGTTAACAACTGTGGGTACCCATTCAGTATGTGCTACTGTAGTAAGCAGTTTCACGACATGTCGATGTTGTCACGATCACAGCATATTGCCCATTAACAAGTAGATTAATTTCACCTCTGTGATGTACATACCAAATGATTCTGTCAGCGGGCAATAGGGAGATATTGATATGAATGGATATGCAGTTAGACATTCCTTGTTTATTTACTAAAACCTTTGCTAGTCAGACAAATCTGAAATGTGAGATAGACACTGTTAAGAACAAGGAAGCTAGACAATATATATTTTTGCAGATATCCTGTTACTAAAGCAGTGTGCTTACTACCTTGGTGAATAATAAATCAATCTGAGAATGCTGCACTGCAAAGGGACTCTACAATGTCAATCATATCAATTGGAATCTCCTGAGAATATAATTGCAAGTCACTGTGGAGAAAAATCCTTTTGAATTTGTATGGAAAACTTTATTTGATAATAAAAATAGCATTCACAGACTTCTTTTTGATAGCTACATATACATTGTGATCCATCTCAAGGAAAGAAGCTTTACTGGTTAAGTCCACATCTACTTGTACTTCGACTAATGTTATATATAGCTTCATGGGTTAAATAAAGCTATGAACAATGTAGTATTTATATATGCATAGTGTTTTATAAAAAAAGATTGGCCCATATACATGTAATGCTTTTATCAACACAGAGATAGCATTATGTCTGGAGCACATTGCAATAATGCTTAAAGAACACAGACTGCATACAAGTGCTTTATAATACAAAGGCAGGCTAACCATCGAGAGATATTCAAACCAACAAACAGATTCTGATTGACCAAATAAAGTCGTCCATTTTTAGAATGTCTTTACATACCTGATTCAGAGTACATTAACATATTTCCCATGAATCATCAGGTCCATTTCAGAAATATAAACACTATCACATTCCTCACTAAAGAGGTTTCCCATAAATGTCTCTTTTGTACAAGAAAAAGGCAACATTTTAGTCCTCAATGGGTTCCTATTGGTTACATATTGAAATTCTGTACAGGTGGTGGCCAACAGGTTAAAGTCTTTAAATGTTTTCTTTTTTTTGTTTGTATTTATTTTTTTACAGTACCATGGCAACAACAGTGATAAAACAATGCATTTGTTGTGGATTTTCCTATATCTTTTTAGTCGTTTTGTGAAACAAAAACAGAGGATACACACGGTCAAAGCAGCAGTCAGACTCCAGTGGTGTGACAGCATGGCTCAGCCTGGCAGATAGGCCCACTTCTGTACTGGAACGGTCCATCCGTTATCATCGCAACAACGTCCCTTACATTATTACATCATCACCTCATTTCCTTGGGCAGGGAGAGGAAGAGAGGAACTTGAGAAATACTCCCATATCACCTGCATAGGATCAATGGGCCAAGGATCAAGGGAAAAGTCTCCTGAAACAGTGGGATCAAATAAGCAGCCTACATTTGTAGGATCAAGTCATTATAGGACCGCGGTTACTTTAAAACCACTTGACCTCTCGGTCAACCTCTCCATGCTGCGTATAACTGCGAAGTAGGTTTTATGTTACAGGCTCTTGTCAGGTAACGTGTTGCTTCTACTGTCCTCTGAACAGGAATACAAAACTTTGTTCAATTGTAATTCCACCACAGGCAGTCTACCCAGACACCTCTTACTGAGATATATATTTTTTTAGTTTTCCTCCTTGGCTCATCATTACTAGACACACTGAAAAACAGAAACCTCATACAGCCTCAGATCCGGGTGGGTTTTTAGACTTGTCTGCTCTGTGAGAGAAATATCAACAATACCTGCTGTTTTTCTCAATAGATGGTCTGCTTTCCCCTCTCTGATTTTTTAGGGTTTGTGGGCTTGGTAAGGAAGGGGCATGCCATACCAATTTAGATCAAAAAATATATAATTCTACAGCAAATCCAGCAGGGGTAAAAATGATTATTATTTTCAGGTGATCGGGCGTATTACTTGGTCCTTTTACCTCATGGTGTGTGCCAATTGAAAATAAATAGCAAGTCAAATGCAAAAAGTATTATTTGAAATATATTACTTCATTCTAAAATGACCATTGGTTCTAAAATGTTTGTTTGCCTTCGTTCTGTATGATATTCACTAAGGTTTTCACTGCAGTCGTCCATAAAATGCCTGTACTGCCAACGTCTTGTGCTATAGTTTGCTTTATAAAGCAATTCTGGGGTGGAAAACAACATCTAAAAACATATTAAAACAAGCTCATCATGAAGTACCTGTTAGCACAGTAAGGAGCATGTTCGAAACCTCAGAGGGAACACATGTGGAGTCAGAGACGCCTATAAAAAAGCTAAATCACCATTTGTAATTTGATAGGCACATACACATAACTTCACTACAGTATTAACAACCTCAGTTATGCTCAAAATAACGAGAACAGAAACGTACAGTAAGAACTAAAACAAAGATTGTACTCCTGCTGTGGTATGAATCTCTGTCTGGGATCACAAGTAGTCAAATTAGTCAAGCAATCAGATAAATCACATGAGTCAATCTCCTCAGAGGTCTAAGTCCAGTGTATTTACTGTAGTCTCTACAGATCAAGGGCTGAGAAGCCAGGCTCTGTCCACTCAGATGCTGAGGTCCTTGGGGCTCTCTTTGTAAAACCTTCTCTTAGGCTCTGGGAACTGGTTCGGGGCACGGCCTACTGCGTTGTTGTGGTGTTGTCCTGCCTTGTTGCTAAGTCCTGCATTGTTGTAGCCGGCGTTGTGGTGTGCGGAGGAGTTGTTCTTCAGTGTGCTGTAGTAATCCTTCAGTCTGGGAGCAGGCGCTGCAGCGTAGTTCAGCTCCTCCCTGCTGGAGCTGCTGTTTGGAGATGAGTCTCTCTCTGACCTGTAGCGTCTCTCTGGTGTTCCGTTTATCCCGTAGCTCTCATCCCTCGTCTCGGCCGACGAGTCCCTCAGGAGGTTGCCATTCTTCAGGCTGCCTCTGTCGGGCGTACGGCCCCTGGAGCGAGACAGGGAGGAGGCCCCATTGTTGGGGCGTTCTGGGGTGGTGGCCTTCATGTCAGTCGTGCGGTCCCTGGAGAGAGACAGGGAGGAGGCCCCGTTGTTGGGGCGTTCTGGGGTGGTGGCCTCCATGTAGGCTCTGCCTGGGGTCTGTGGTTCCCTCAGGAGCCTACGGTCATAGAGTGGTCGTTCAGGTGTGGCTGCATGACTGAGAAACCCTCCGTCATCATACTCCCTCTCAGGTGTGCAGTCCCGGTGTGCTCGCTCTGCCCTGCGGTCCATGGACTTGGCCCGCCGTCGGTCAGGGGAAGTGTTGCGTTTACGGGTGGGCGAGCGGTCGAGGGAGCCGCGGCGCGATCGACCATATCTCTGGTCCAGAGTACTGCTACTAGCGGAGCGCTCTCGTTCTTTCTCCGCCGCTGCAGCTGCAGCCTTCTTCCCAGAGCTGTCCTTGCGCAGAGTCTTTAAGAGTTTCGAGATGCCGCTCTCCGAGTCAGACTTCTTGAATTTGCGGCCAAGACTCTTCTTGTTGTTCCCGCCGCTGGTGCTGTTGTCCGGGGAGTGTTGTCTGGAGTTGGTGTGGTTGTTGTTCCAGGTGTGATGGTGGTGGTGGTTAAAGTGCCGGCCCGAGTGCTCCATCCTGTCCCTGTCTCGGCCCTGTCCAGCATCCTCATGGCGTGATGGTTTGTGAAGGTCTGGTGGATAACTAGACTCCGATGAGGTGTGATATCGGCTGTTTGGTGGCAGGGTTCTCACTTGCGGAGAGTCTTGTGACCCGGGTGTGGGAGAGTGCCCGTCATGGCTGGCGTCTGGGGGAGAACAAAGACAGGACATGAGAGACATTCTCAGACTGGGTGGAGTTTAAACTAGCTAAATAATATAACCCTGGAAGCTCAGACAATTCTCTCAAACTTAAGGTTCCATAGCCATTTTCATGTGGGTGCTTGGAGCTATATTGAGTCAATACAGCCATTTTAATGGAAACCATGCACTTCCATAAACATGAACATGTTGGCAAATTGTGACAAAAATATTTACTTCTGGGAGAGAAAAAAAATCTAATCTGTAAACAAATGGCTTATTTGATCCTCAACCTAAATTACTTAAAAGTAAACAATTGCTGAAGTATATTTTCTTTGAGAGCAATGGATTGGCACATGTAGGCGGCAGCAACACAACAGGTGCAAAACATTGCAAGTGAAGGGCTGGGTTATCAATGACAACAAGCACCTATGACATTATTAAAAGCAAAATGATGAACAAGTCGATTATCATCATTGGGAACTGCAGAAAAACAAAGAGCCTGAAACAAAAAACTGGAGAGTGTTCTGTCCAATTAGGCATGTGGTGTTATGGTAGCAGAGGTGGCGAGCAGTTGCATGAATCCATCCAGAGGTGGGGGAGAGTAAGCAGTGCATTCTGGGTGTATGGGTCAAAAAAGCACAGTACAGGTTGAGGAGTGAGTCAGGCCACACAGCACTAAACACATACCCAGGGAGGTGCAGGTAGGAGATGGGTAGGGGGAGATGTGTTAAGTGGGTGAGGAATGTTGGGGTGCAGGTGTAGGAGGGTAAAGGGTAAAGGGTTAGGAGGGTGGGTTGGAACAGACTTGGCTACAAACCGTGGTCTGATTTTGGCCCATTAAGTAGAAACAGGGCTCTCCCATCTTGTCATTTCTCATAGTACCAACAGCGAGATGAGGAGCCATCATCGCTGGAGGGAGGAGGAAGAGCCCAGAGTAAAGAAATGGAGGAAAGAGAGAGGAAATAAATCAAATAAAAACAAATAAATAAATAAAAAGAGAAATCAGAGGGAAGACCAGAGAAAGAAAAACGTAGTTGGTTCAGTTTTCAAGTTTTTATGGCTGGCAGAGAAAAGGAAAACCTAGAAAATTGAGGGCTGGGTGGCATCCTTCACACAGTGACCTTTCTCGGCAGAACAGAGATAAAGATAAAGATTCCCAGATGAATGAGCCAGAACATACAGTCTTAGGACGAAAACAAGACTTGATTTACACAGCATTTTACCAGATGCTCTTATCCATAGCGATTTACAGGAGCAATTAGAGTTCAGTGCCTTGCTCAAGGGCACATTAACAGATGTTTCACCCAGTTGGCTCAGGGATTTGAACCAGCAGCCTTTCTGTTACTGTCCCAACGCTCTTAACTGCTAGGCTACCTGCCGCCACAGCAGAATGAACATTACATAATATGGCCAATAAATAACATTAAATGTCATTCAGACACATCACTGGGACAGCAAATATACAGAATTTTTTGTTGTTGATCAAAGGCTATAAGACATATCATGATATAATAAATTCTAAAGCATTGGACCAGGACACTGAAGACACACCAAAGACTCAGAGAAATCCTGCTTACAGCAACAAGACATTGCAGACTATGGTGTCTGTCCGGTGTTAGTTAGTCAGAGGCGGTAGTATTAGTCACAGTATGGAGGGAACATGTATCACAACACATTGCTACGCACCATATTCAGGAACAGATCCATCGCCCCTCTTGAGGACCAGGCGTGCCCTCCGGCCACCATTCTTGATCAGCTCGATGGCGCGTGCGTGCTTCATGTTCTTTGTGCTCTCGCTGTTGATCTCCAGGATCTCATCTCCCACCTGTGTGTGCAGAGAGTGAAGAAGGGAGGCTGTTTAATGAGACAACCAGACAATTGATGCCAGGAGATATTAACTGTCTATAACATAAATATTATTAAGTACAATAGAGTAGATGTTTTCTTTTCTCATGGAGCATACCCTCATCTTGCCATTCCTGCCAGCTGCCCCGTCCTCAGCCAGCCTCAACACATAAAGGTCCATGTTGTACTCCCGTCCCCCTCTCAGGCTGAACCCAAAGCCTTTACTGTCCCGCTCCAGATCCACAGAGTAGAACTCTGCATCCTGAGAGAGAGAAAGAAAAAGGTATTAACAGAGGGGGAACTGCGAATGCCCACAATGCGTGGGCCAACAGGGGTGTCATGAGGTGAGTCCTAACATCAGGACTAATCAAGCCGAGTCCAGCAAAAACTCACACAAAATCAATGGAGGTACAATACTCTGGAACCAATGAATAATAAATGCTGTCTCAGCCTGTGAGAGGGGCGCAGAGCCCAGAGTAAGAGCACTGCGAGGGCTGGACACAGGGTTACTGCACTCATTAAAAGTTTGGCTTTTTATTGATTTGGCTGACAGCTTGATTAATTGATTGATTCGATTGCTTTGATGATTTGAAAGACATTCTTCATCTCAGGATGAAGCTGCACTGTGTGTTCTTGTAGAGAGATGATTTACTGTTCCTTGCTTTGGGGATTGATTTTAACAGACCAATAGACATGTTTGTCTTTACCTGTGAGGGCAGAGCTTGTGTTGGAGGAGGTGGAGGAGGAGCCTGTTTCAACTTTGAGTTATTCCTGGAAAATAAAATGATTCATATGAACACAAAGATATGAAAGTACATCATATTCATATAGAGGTCATCTTTGATATAATGTATCATATTAATAAAGTATGTTCCAAAAAGCCTGTTTATGAATAATAAAAACTCACCGAGACTCTGTGGCAGTTTGGGGTGTGTGCGTGGTGGTGATGGTGGCAATCTTCTCAGCATTGGTCAACAGAGACGCGTTGGAGGACTCTGTGTAAACACAAATTGAGGATTATGGGTAAGGTCATGACCTCTAATCTGAAAGTAATACATGGATTCTGGTAAGATCTTAAAGAAAAACTAAATGAATCCGCCCACTGTTAGAGGCTCTAAAAGTGCTCTTTTGTTAAACAAACAATTTGTTTTGAGTTGCAGCTGGGTCTCAGTCAGGACTGCTGTCTCTGACAACACATCTCCGTTTGCTCTCCAGAGAACAGTCTCCCCTCAAGGCTGCTCTGTTCAACCTGACGCTGACTGCCTATGATGTTGTCATATACCATTTTGCTCACCAGCTCGAACATCAAAAGAAAACAAGCCTCTCCGCTTCAATCGTTCTGTTTTTTTTTTAAACTCCAAGGGGAAAGAAAAATACATTAAAAAGTACAAATAGGGTAACTGTCCTTCCTTTCTTGCAAATCTAATTGTGTTGCACCACAAGCCACAGCACGGCAGCCCACATTAGTCATCATAGACATTGGTTACTTATAGAGGGAATGGGGTTCTGCCTGAAGTTAGCGACAGCACCAGCCTGACTCATTCATCCTTCTCTCCCCCTCTCCCTCGCCACCCTGACAGCCCTGCCTGCCTTTCCCCACGGAGCACTCTGGGGGGACACAACCTGAACGATTCAAGAACAAACGTCGCCACACAAAATGACACCGTCTGGCTGAGGAAGGTCGTGGCTGAATGGCTTCTATTTCTGAGTGTTGTTCTGCCATTAAAATACAATTGTAGACTAGAATTATACTGAACAAAAGCATAAAACACAACATGCAACAATTTCATATATTTTACTAAGGTACAGTTCACATTTTGCACAAGGAGAGTTTTAAAGATATATTGAAGTGTCACAAAACTGTTAGAATCAGAGGACTCAAAAAATACTGTTTTGAATAAGGCCTTTAAGAAATGTCCAACTCTCGAGCAGCCTGATTTTGTCCTAAATAAACGTCACAGAAATGAAGCACAGAGCAGGATTGATGAAGCTCATTTTATTTAATCTTTATTTAACAAGGCAAGTCAGTTAAGAACAACTTCTAATTTAGAATGACGAGCTACCCCGGCCAAACCCGGACGACACTGGGCCAATTGTGTGCCGCCCTATGGGACTACCAATCACAGCCAGTTGTGATACAGTCTGGAATCAAGCCAGGGTCTATAATGACGCCTCTAGCACCGAGATGCAGTGCCTTAGACCGCTGCGCCACTCGGGAACCCAGCAATGAAGGGTTACTTTGCTGGTAAAATCATTGACAACAAAAATGACCCTAAAAAGCTTTGGAAATCATTTAAGGATACACACAATCACAGCACCAGATCAGGTGTAGCTGATGTGTGCTTCTACAGGTTCAGGAGTAATGCTGGGAATGGTACTTTCTTGTATACTGAAGCCTCAGAGTCGAATGATTTGCCTTTGCCCATAAAAACGATGTTGTCTCTGTGCAGCTTTAAAAAGAAAGTAAAAAAAAAACGATTTGTCTGCTGTGCCCATACGACTGTCCCCTACGATGTAACTGCAATGATGAGATAGATGTTCTCCTTTGTTTTATGTTTTATGATCTGGCTCTCAATACTGTGTTCAACCGTGTTTGATCTTGCCTAGCCATCTTGTTTCAAGAAGACCACAATGGAAATAAGTCCCGGACTCTGTGTGTTATCCTCCATGATTTAACTCATGTATGGCTTTTTCAAGTTGTATGGATTTTTTTTTTATGGTTGATTCATAAAAAAACTATAAAAAAGGAAATCAGTCAATTGAAATAAATTAATTAGATTTACATGACTGGGATATCACATGACTGGGAATACAGATATGCATCTATTAGACACAGATACCTTGAAAAAAAAGGTAGGGGTATGGATCAGAAAACCAGTCAGTATTTGGTGGGACCACCATTCGCCTCATGCAGCACGACACAGCTCCTTCTCATAGAGTTGATCAGACTGTAGATTGTGGCCTGTGGAATGTTTTCCCACTCCTCTTCGATGGTTGTGCGAAGTTGCTTGATATTGGCGAGAACTGGAACAAGCTGTTGTACACACCAAACCAGAGCATCCCAAACATGCTCAACGGGTGACATGTCTGGTGAGTATGCAGGCCATGGAAGAACTGGAACACGTTCAGCTTACAGGAATTGTGTACAAATTCTTGCGACATTGGGCCGTGCATTATCATACTGAAACAAGAGGTGATGGCGGTGGATGAATGGCATGACAATGGGCCTCAGGATCTCATCATGGTATCTCTGTGCATTCAACTTGCCATCATTAAAATGCAATTGTGTTCGTTGTCTGTAGCCTATGCCTTCCCATACCATAACCCCACTGCAACCATGGGGCAGTCTGTTCACAACGTTGACATCAGCAAACCGCTCGCCCACACGACGACAATAGATTCTCTAAAACGATGTTGGAGGTGGACATTCGTTAGAAAAATATAAATTAAATTCTCTGGCAACAGCTCGTGTACATTCCTGCAGTCAGCATGCCAATTGCATGCTCCCTCAAAACTTGAGATATCTGTAGCATTGTGTTGAGTGAAAAAATGTTGACCTTGCCACTTGCCAGTTGGTCCGCGCATGCTCTGAGTACATGGCCTGGTAGTCTGTCTGGCCCCGCGGCCTTGTGATTGTCGACCTGTTTAAAGGTCTTGCTCACATTGGCTACGGAGGGCGTGATCACACAGTCATCTGGAGCAGCTGGTGCTCTCATGCATGCTTCAGTGTTGCTTGCCTCGAAGCAAGCATAAAAGGCATTTAGTTCATCTGGTAGGCTCGTGTTACTGAGCAGCTCGCGGCTGGGTTTCCCTTTGTAGTCCGTAATAGTTTTCAAGCCCTGCCACATCCGACGAACATCAGAGCCGTTGTAGTAGGATTCAATCTTAATTCCTGTATTGACGCTTTGCCTGTTTGATGGTTTCGTCTGAGGACATATCGGGATTTCTTATAAGCTTCCAGATTGGTGTCTCGCTCCTTGTATGCGGCAGCTCTTGCCTTTAGCTCGGTGCGGATGTTGCCTGTGTAGATGTTGTCATTGTGATCTTAAAAAAAAACTGCCACGCTTTGTTTAATGAGTGGTTTTGCATTCTCTCCCCCTTTGTGTTTGTGCTACTGATTCTCCTCCGCTCCCATCTTAATTAAGCTACATTTTACCAGTCTCTCTGAACAAGGATGGGAAACTTTGATGGCAGTGAGGGCCACAAAAAAATGGAACTCATCATGAGGGGCCGCAGTGGCTCGTGGGTCTGCATACCCACATCCATATCCTCACATAGTCAGAGCCGGCCCTAGCCTTTTAGGGGCCAAATCTCTCAGATCAGCCAATGACAGGGCATTCTAGTGGCTGGCTTTATTGTCGTTCTGGGACAGGGAACAACACAGCAGATGCCTACTCGTGGGGAAGGAGACAGCTTCCTGTCACAGACTGTTCCTGCCATAACCCGTAATACGTATGCATTTCCTACCACCTTGTTCCATTTAGACTAAGGAGATTAACACAGGATGCACTGATTACATACATTTCACTTTTTTCTTCGTTACAAAGTAGCAGCCAATACCAAATTGGCAGACAGCAGTTCATCAAAATGACATGAGTGTGTCTATCAGACGTTGTACTAAAATCAACACACACATACTATATGTCAACTGACAAATTAATCTCTGAAATAGTTTCACTCTCAGGGATATTCACAATCTCTGGTTCGAAGTCAACCTTAGGTACAATGCAGCCGTTTTTATCTCAATATCAAATCATTTCTGGGTAAATACCTTACAGTAATTGTTTTAAATTAAACGGTCAAAAATGAATAAAATAGCTTTTTTAGCAAAGAGCAATTTCTCAAGCAAAAATGTTGCTAGGACTGTTCATGGAGAGGGAGAGGGGGAAACTGAAAACTAGCTGTTATTGGCAGAGCGGTTTGGAACTCTCTTTCTTATTGGTCTATTAACTCATTTACCGCTTGGTGATGTCACCAGGCAGACCAAAACTCCATCCCACCAAAACGCTTTTCAAACAGCTCTTACACTAAAAGGGCATCATTTTCACAATTTCAGTCTTATTCTAACCTCATAGTGTGAAAATATAAAACTTTTACATATAATAATATAAAACTGGGCCTTTAACCATAAGAGAGGAAAACTTAAAACTAACTACAGAAAAGTATCGAGTGACAACATCTTCCTTCTCATTCACAGTCTCCCATTTTGAGCACATGGCAGGGAACATGGCCTCTCGCAGCCCAAGGTAGCTCCCCAGGTTGGTGCAAAGTGCTTCTGCCAGTGCAGAGCCGTGGTGCCCGCTGACTCCCACTAGGCCATGAATAACTCTCCTCCCTACTGAATTATAAAACAGCCCAGAGCAAAAACACAACGTCTTACCGTCACCCGGGATGATCCTCAGAGAGACGGTGTTCCCAGCCTCCTTGATCAGGTTGACGATGTCCGAGTGGGACTTGTTGGTGATGGAGCAGCCGTTGACGGACAGGATGCGGTCGCCCACCTTCAGTTTCCCACAGCGGTCCGCAGGGCTCCCCTCGATGATGCGCCCTATTTTGTGGGGCATGGCCACACATGCATTTCCAGCTTTGATGTTAATGTGTAGTAAGTGTGGGTGTGTGTGTGATTTGGTTATTGATTACATAATTCGATTAAGGGAAGAGAAAAAGAGGATGGGAAAAGAAAAGAGAAGGAAAAAAGAGAAAGGGAAGCAAAGGGTTAATCATCCAAACCCCCATAGGCCATTCATCCAGAGAGCACCACCCAAGAACCAGCCAACCGTTGCACTGGAAACAATGGTTCAATCAAGGAGCATGCATGCATGCGGAACACAGCTTACATCCCTATTGGTGGACAGACTTGTATTGGGTGGTCATTAAGGAATGAATGGTCTGGGAGAAGACACTTTCCCTTGTCTCCGTCGCTTTCTCTACTGTTGTCCTCTGCACCCCTGACGTGCTAATCGATGAGACTTAAATCACATGGAACTGGTCTGGGCCCTTCGTGGCCCCCGCTCAGGAGGCTGTCAATAGCCTTGACACGGCCTTACGATTGTCCTCCACTCCCCATCGGAGCCAGGGATTGATGTGGAGGATACAGCCTACGCCACAGCGGAGTGGTAAGTCACTGGAGATAATTGAGTTTTTGGTGCTCCGAATGGCTCAGAGAATGAGATGGATTCCTAAAGAGTGACACTGAGGAATCTCAGGATCCTCGCAGACGTCAAGAGAGTAACACGCACTACAGTGTATCAGAGAGGCTACAGACAGAGAGATGCTAGCATTGCATGGGGCTGTACAAGGAGAGTGACAGTGTTCAATACAGCACATCTTGTTTACAGAGCAGCTCTGAACAGACCCTAAGGAGCCCTCTCCCCCCCCCCCCCTCTCTCCCTCCATCCCTCCTCCTCTCTACCTCTCTCTCTTCCCGCCTCTCTCCATTCCTCCCCCCTCTTTCTCTCCCCCTCCCGCTCTCTATCCCTCCCACATCCATATTTATCACATCACCTTGTGCTACCAGCTCCCCTCCCTACGCCTTGATTAAAAACTGCACTTGTATCCTGCCACTCTATCCAAATAATGAGATATGGGACATTACGGGGTGTGACAAATACCCAGGATTTAATACCCAATCTGCTGAGCACAACACCAGCACACATCAGTTCATTATGGGAGGACGGGCTGGAGGGAGAAAAGGGGTTTGCATAGTATGATGTACGGGAGAGGGATAAAGCCAGCGGAAAGCTCTTTGTGCATTACAATACCCTAAAACATCTGTCCATCCGTTTCAATACCCTAAAACATCTGTCCATCCGTTTCAATACCCTAAAACATCTGTCCATCCGTTTCAATACCCTAAAACATCTGTCCATCCGTTTCAATACCCTAAAACATCTGTCCATCCGTTTCAATACCCTAAAACATCTGTCCATCCATTTCAATACCCTAAAACATCTGTCCATCCGTTTCCCTAAAACATCTGTCCATCCATTTCAATACTAAAACATCTGTCCATCCGTTTCAATACCCTAAAACATCTGTCCATCCGTTTCAATACCCTAAAACATCTGTCCATCCGTTTCAATACCCTAAAACATCTGTCCATCCGTTTCAATACCCTAAAACATCTGTCCATCTGTTTCAATACCCTAAAACATCTGTCCATCCGTTTGTGATCATGTCTCTCTGTTGGACCTCTACTAGTAGAAGGGGAGATTGGACAGAGGAACAACCCTTATCAGCACATTCATTCATCCCATCCCCACAGGGGTGATGGGGCTAAAGCAGTAGGCACAGAGGGAGAGAATGAGACAGCAAGAAACTCTCAAATGATACCCACATAGGGCTCAGGTCTGGTCAGAAGTACTGCAATACATGGAGAATATAGAGTATAATTTGAGACACCGACAGAGACAGTTGAGACAGAGACAGGTATTGTCACTCTCAGTCTGAGGACCCAGCTGCAGACGATGCAAAAGAGCACATTCAGGTCACCCTCAAAAAAAGAGATAAGTCTCAATGGGATTTCTCCTGCTTGTATAAATGATACATAAAAATCGAATCAAAAAACGAATCAAACTTTGTCACATGCGCCGAATTCAACAGGTGTAGACCTTACTGTGAAATGCTTACTTACAAGCCCTTAAAATGCAGTTCAAGAAAGAGTTAAGAAACGTTTATTTACCAAATAAACTAAAGTAAAAAATTATAAAAAGTAACACAATACAATAACGAGGCAATATACAGGGGTAACGGTACCAAGTCAATGTGTGGGAGTAGCTCTGCTTTCTATTTTATGGGGCTTCAACTACAGCCCACAGGATCAATGGAATCGGGCCCTTTGCGTGGCACAGTAGGTAACAAAACCTCTATTTGATAGTAGCCTGGCCCTATAGCATGTTTCACACCATGCAACATCTTCCTGGTCATCAGGCAAGCTGTGTAAGGAGACCTTGGAGCGACATTGGTGCTGCAAACTCATCAGAGGGAGCTTGATACCACATTTGTTCAGAGGAGGACATTTAAAATCCCTCGTTGACGGCTGAGTGACCTTAATGGGGCCAATTTCACTATTTTGCCTTCAAAAATAAACTGTATGGACAGCTATAGATTGTGCTCGGTGGAACTTCAATTACATGCTGAGTGAATCAGCCAGGGTCGGCTACAAGTCTGCCTTTTGAATCTGTGATGATGGTGTTTTTGATAAAGCATCAACCAGGCGGTGAATGTGCCTGGACACATAAAGAGATTTCTGTTTCCCTAAGCTCATGATTGTTGGGTTTGTGACCTCGGGGCTGTGTCAGTAAGTCCACTCCCATCAGAAATGGATGCCCTGCTATTAATAAAGCAGGTGGGAACTCAACGAGGAGTGACTGTCAAAATATTGTAATTCCACCCCCAAGAAATGATCAATCATGTCACTGAGTGGCAAGCGGACTGGCAAGCGGACTGGCAAGCGGACTGGCAAGCGGTGCTGATGCACTGTTAGTGTTGTGTGTTTACTGGAGTGCATGCTTGGCAGAATCATGCTTTTTCACAATTTCCTTGTCTCACTTTGAAAACTTTGAGGGGGACTTTGTAAGGAAATAGGTTGTCTGAATAACATCAGGAGGAGTGTTCTGCTATTCGTTTTTAGGCTGAGCGTCGACCCAATCACTTGAGAACTGTTCTCGAGCATAAGTTAACCTTTAAAGGGTTGCTTGTCCTAAAAAATATTGTCAATACCGTGTATGTACTGGTAACTTTCCTTCCAGTTCTCTGCTGCCTGCAACTGGAATGAATTGCAAAAATCTCTGAAGTTGGAGACTTTTATCTCCCTCACCAACTTTAAACATCTGCTATCTGAGCAGCTAACCGATCGCTGCAGCTGTACCTAGTCCATCGGTATATAGCCCACCCAATTTTACCTACCTCATCCCCATACTGTTTTTATTTATTTACTTTTCTGCTCTTTTGCACGCCAGTATCTCTACCTGCACATGTTCATCTGACCATTTATCACTCCAGTGTTAATCTGCTAAATTGTAATTATTCACTCCTATGGCCTATTTATTGCCTACCTCCTCATGCCTTTTGCACACAATGTATATAGATTCTTTTTTTTCTACTATGTTATTGACTTGTGTATTGTTTACTCCATGTGTAACTCTGTGTTGTTGTCTGTTCACACTGCTATGCTTTATCTTGGCCAGGTCGCAGTTGCAAATGAGAACTTGTTCTCAACTAGCCTACCTAGTTAAATAAAGGTGAAATAAAATAAATAAAATAAATAAACTGCCAAAATAAAGGAAGCACCAACATAAAGTGTCTTAATAGGGCGTTGGGCCATCACGAGCCAGAACAGCTTCAATGTGCCTTGGCATAGATTCTAGTGTCTGGAACTGTCTGGAACTGTACTGGAGGGATGCAACATTATTCTTCCACAAGAAATTCCATAATTTGGTCTTTTGCTGATGATGATGAAAAATGTTGTCTCAGGCGCGCTCCAGTATCTCAGCATGGCATATGGTTTACATCATTTTCATGCTCATTAAACCATTCAGTGGTTTAGAACTTTCAGATCTTTATTTTGCTGGTCAGAACAGTGGAAGGAAATTGCTATTTAGTTGCTTCTGTTCAGAACTAAATAATTTAGGTTCCAACCCCTGATAGTTTTAACTGACCCTCATGTACTTGTGTTTATATTATTTTGGCAGTTACCTGCGGGTCCAGATCCAGAATTCTACATAATGTCACGGGTCTGGGTCGGATATGATTGTCACGGGTCTTGGGTATGTGTAATTTTAACTGATCCACACGTGACTGCCGCAGAAGAGATAGAGAGACATGTTATAATTTATGCTGCTGCTCTTTGCTTTTCATGAGAGGGGTAGCTTGTTGTTGGCCAAGTCATCAAAGTGACAGTAGGCTACAGTCATAGAGCTGCCGTGTGGGGAAAAAGTTAGGAGATATGTAATTGATGGAATTAAAATGATGGAATTAAAAGTTAAAGGAGAAGGATAGGCTACAATGACCAAGAGCCAACAGGTAGGCTGCTACTGTATATTCTGAATGGAGTTGTTATTTGTAATTGTGTAGGGCGAGAAAGTGCATGCACTGCAGCCTCAACTAGCCTAGCTTGCTAACGTTAGCTAGCTTAACTAGCTTCTCCCGGTTTGATGCAGTCAAGACAGGCACTAGTAATCATATTGGATGATGAATAACCTAGCTATGGCAGCTATTAGTCTACTATAGCGTGAGTCAGCCTGGTTGGTTGCGATCTCTTGTCTCTCCCTCCCTCCTCCCTGTTACTGTGTCACTCGGTCAAACTCCCAGTAGCCTACACACTCACACAGCCCCTGCTAGAGCATCACCACTCTCTACCTCCCTTATGCTTTATCATCTCCGGTTAATTAAGTATCTTAACCTTTTTGGGATAGGGTCAGCATTTTCACTTTTGGATGAATAGCGTGCCCAGAGTGAACTGCCTCCTACTCTGTCCCAGATGCTAATATTAGTATTAGGATTAGTATTATTAGTAGTATTAGTAGTATTGGATAGGAAACACTCTGAAGTTTTTAAAACTGTTTGAATTATGTCTGTGAGTATAACAGAACTCATATGGCAGGCGAAAACCTGAGAAAAATCCAACCAGGAAGTGGGAAATCTGAGGTTTGTAGTTTTTCAACTCAGCCCCCATTGAAGATACAGGGTGATATTAGTTGTGTTTCACTTCCCAAGGCTTCCACTAGATGTCAACAGTATTTAGAACCTGTTTTGAGGATTCTACTCTAAAGGAGGGGTTCATAAGGGCTCTTTAAGTGAGTGGTCTGGCAGAGTGCCACAGCCTCGGTCTGGCGCGCTCATGTGAAAGGTAGCTACGTTCCACTTAATTTGTACAGACAAAGGAATTGTCCGGTTGGAACATTGATGAAGTTTTATGTTAAAAACATCCTAAAGATGGATACCATACTTAGGTTGGCATGTTTCTACGAGCTGTAACGGAACTTTTTAAACTTTTCGTCCGACGTTCGGCGCGACCTGAACGCACTTTTGGATTTGTTTACCAAACGCCCTAACAAAAGAAGATATTTGGACATAACTGATGGACATTATCAAACAAATCAAAACATTTATGGTGGAACTGGGATTCCTGGGAGTGCATTCTGATGAAGATCATCAAAGGTAAGTGAATATTTAAAATGCTATTTCTGAGTAATGTTGACTACCCAATATGGCGGGTATCTTTTTGGCTGCTTTGTTGTCTAAAGGCTGCACTCAGATTATTGAATGGTTTGCTTTCTCCGTAAAGTTTTTTAAAATCTGACACAGCGGTTGCATTAAGGAGAAGTTTATCTAACGTTCCATGTATAATAGTTGTATCTTTATCAATGTTTATTATGAGTATTTCTGTATATTGATGTGGTTCTCTGCAATATCACCACATGTTTTAGCCAATGTAAACTCAGATTTGTTTATATAAATATGAACTTTATCAAACAAAACATACATGTATTGTGTAACATGAAGTCCCATCTGATGAAGATCATCAAAGGTTAGTGATTCATTTTATCTCTATTTCTGCTTTTTGTGACTCCTCTCTTTGGCTGGAAAAAATGGCTGTGTTTTTCTGTGGCTTGGTGGTGACCTAACATAATCGTTTGTGGTGCTTTCGCTGTAAATCCTTTTTGAAATCAGACACTGTGGCTGGATTAACGAGAATGTTATCTTTAAAATGGTGTAAAATACTTGTATGCTTGAGGAATTTTAATTATGAGATTTTTGTTGTTTTGAATTTGGCGCCCTGCACTTTCACTGGCTGTTGCGGAGGGGTTCCGCTAACGGAGTGGAACCCCTTTGCTGCTTCCCTAACTCGGATTGGACCGGGTTGTCCTCGGGTCTGTTCGGAACCACAGTAAAGTCAATCAGCAGAATCAGGCTTCGCCAAGATTTCATTGCCAGATTTAACCATATTATCAGTTCAGACCAGCTCAACCGAGAGCAAATGATAACTGATTCTCAGTCATCAAAAAATTGCAACTAAACCCAGCATAGTAGCAAAGTCTAGATCACCATAACCCAGCCCACTTTAGCATTGCCCATCCCACTCAGCTCACCATAACCCAGCCCACCGTAGCATTGCCCATCTCACTCAACTCACCATAACCCAGCCCACCGTAGTATTGCCCATCCCACTCAGCTCACCATAACCCAGCCCACCGTAGCATTGCCCATCTCACTCAACTCACCATAACCCAGCCCACCGTAGTATTGCCCATCCCACTCAGCTCACCATAACCCAGCCCACCGTAGCATTGCCCATCCCACTCAGCTCACCATAACCCAGCCCACCGTAGCATTGCCCATCCCACTCAGCTCACCATAACCCAGCCCACCGTAGTATTGCCCATCCCACTCAGCTCACCATAACCCAGCCCACCGTAGTATTGCCCATCCCACTCAGCTCACCATAACCCAGCCCACCGTAGCATTGCCCATCCCACTCAGCTCACCATAACCCAGCCCACCGTAGTATTGCCCATCCCACCTAGCTCACCATAACCCAGCCCACCGTAGTATTGCACATCCCACTCAGCCCACCATAACCCAGCCCACCGTAGTATTGCCCATCCCACTCAGCCCACAATAACCCAGCCCACCGTAGCATTGCCCATCCCACTCAGCTCACCATAACCCAGCCCACCGTAGTATTGCCCATCCCACTCAGCCCACCATAACCCAGCCCACCGTAGTATTGCCCATCCCACTCAGCCCACCATAACCCAGCCCACCGTAGTATTGCCCATCCCACTCAGCTCACCATAACCCAGCCCACCGTAGTATTGCCCATCCCACTCAGCTCACCATAACCCAGCCCACCGTAGTATTGCCCATCCCACTCAGCTCACCATAACCCAGCCCACCGTCATCCCACTCAGCCCAACCCAGCCCACCGTAGCATTGCCCATCCCACTCAGCTCACCATAACCCAGCCCACCGTAGTATTGCCCATCCCACTCAGCTCACTATAACCCAGCCCACCGTAGTATTGCCCATCCCACTCAGCTCACCATAACCCAGCCCACTTTAGCATTGCCCATCTCACTCAACTCACCATAACCCAGCCCACCGTAGTATTGCCCATCCCACTCAGCTCACCATAACCCAGCCCACCGTAGCATTGCCCATCCCACTCAGCTCACCATAACCCAGCCCACCGTAGTATTGCCCATCCCACTCAGCTCACCATAACCCAGACCACCGTAGCATTGCCCATCCCACTCACCCAAAGTAGTCCCGGCATCAGGCCTGGAGACCGACGACACAATGACGAATCCGAAGCCCTCGTTCTCTCCGCGTTGGATCTCCATGTCATATGGTTGCAGGGCTGCGGGGACCACAGCACTGCCGGAGCCCCCTCCTCCCCCACTGCCGATCCCACTGGTGGAGCCACTGCCGGAGCTGACTGTGTTGAGGGAGTTCTGGCTGCCCTGGGGGGTTCGCTTGCCCTCGGTCAGGGAGGGGGCCTGGGTGCTGCTGTGGTGCGACGAGGCCGGGGATGGGGGCACATCACCCTCCCCTTTACCCACTGAAGAAGAGATAGGGGGAATGAAGAGGTGGGCAGGCAATATAAAAACCTGTTCAGCAAATATCCCCCCCTTATGTTTGGCACGGGCTAGTGATGGTTCACTGAGCCAATAAGCAATAGGTTTTAACTAGCGTGGATAGTGTAGGTGGAGTGTGTGGTGAGTGTGTGTGGGGTGAGTCTGTATGGTGAGTGTGTGTGGTGAGTGTTTGCCTGTGTATGCATATGCCTCTGTGACCCGTCCTCACCTCCGTATCCTGAGCTTTTGCGTCGGACAGTGAGGTTGACGTGGCCCTGCTTGGCGGCCTGCTGCATCAGCTGCACCACCAGCTGGTGAGACTTGCCCACCACCGCCGTGCCGTCCACACAGATGAGCTCGTCCCCCGAACGCAGACGCCCGTCCTCATCTGCTGCTCCATACTTCACTATGTGCCCAATATAGATCTACAAAATACAATACAGATACATTAGCTCTGTACTTCATTATGGGAATACTCTAGATCTACAAAACATGATACATATAAATCAGCCTTGTACTTTACTTGTAGTTCAAGTTCAATGCAGCTAAATTAAACCATTTGATGTTCCATTCCGTCCCGAAGCACAGAATCGTCTGGAATGCCATTGGATGCCGTAGCGTTAAAATGTCCCTGAACTGGAACTAAGGGGCTTAGCCCGAAACATGAAAAACAGCCCCAGACCATTATTTCTCCTCCACCAAACTTTACAGTTGGCACTATGCATTGGGGTACTGGCACTGGCTTACTGGTGCTCTTTCATGCCATCCCTAGGAGGGGTGCGTCACTTGAGTGGTTTGAGTCACTGTCGTGATCTTCCTGTCTGGGTTGGCGCCCCCCCCCCTTGGGTTGTGCCGTGGCGGAGATCTTTGTGGGCTATACTCGGCCTTGTCTCAGGATGGTAAGTTGGTGGTTGAAGATATCCCTCTCGTGGTGTGGGGGCTGTGCTTTGGCAAAGTGGGTGGGGTTATATCCTTCCTGTTTGGCCCTGTCCGGGGGTATCATCGGATGGGGCCACAGTGTCTCCTGACCCCTCCTGTCTCAGCCTCCCGTATTTATGCTGCACAAGGTTATGGGTCGGGGGGCTAGGGTCAGTTTGTTATACCTGGAGTACTTCTCCTGTCTTATCCGGTGTCCTGTGGGAATTAAAGTATGCTCTCTCTAATTCTCTCTTTCTTTCTCTCTCTCGGAGGACCTGAGCCCTAGGACCATGCCTCAGGACTACCTGGCATGATGACTTCTTGCTGTCCCCAGTCCACCTGGCCGTGCTGCTGCTCCAGTTTCAACTATTCTGCCTGCGGCTATGGAACCCTGACCTGTTCACCGGACATGCTACCTGTCCCAGACCTGCTGTTTTCAACTCTCTAGAGACAGCAGGAGCGGTAGAGATACTCTTAATGATCGGCTATGAAAAGCCAACTGACATTTACTCCTGAGGTGCTGACTTGATGCACCCTCGACAACTACTGTGATTATTATTATTTGACCATGCTGGTCATTTATGAACATTTGAACATCTTGGCCATGTTCTGTTATAATCTCCACCCGGCACAGCCAGAAGAGGACTGGCCACCCCTCATAGCCTGGTTCCTCTCTAGGTTTCTTCCTAGGTTTTGGCCTTTCTAGGGAGTTTTTCCTAGCCACCGTGCTTCTACACCTGCATTGCTTGCTGTTTGGGGTTTTAGGCTGGGTTTCTGTACAGCACTTTGAGATATCAGCTGATGTAAGAAGGGCTATATAAATACATTTGATTTAATTTGGGTAGATAGCGTTCTCCTGGCATCCTCTAAACCCAGATTTGTCTGTCCAACTGCCAGATGGTGATGCGTGATTCATCACTACAGAATTTCCACTGCTCAAGAGTCTAATGGCGGCTAGCTTTACACCACTCCAGTTGACGCTTGGCATTGTGCATGGTGATCTTAGGCTTGTGTGCGGCTGCTCGGCCATGGAAACCCCTTTTATGAAGCTCAACGAACAGTTATTGTGCTGACGTTGCTTCCAGCGGTAGTTTGGAACTCGGTACGCGCTTCAGCACTTGGCGGTCCCATTCTGTGAGCGCTACCACTTCGCTGCTGAGCCGTTGTTGCTACTAGATATTTCCACTTTACAATAACAGCACTTACAGTTGACTGGGGCAGCTCTAGCAGGGCAGACATTTGCAAACTGACTTCATCCTATGAAGGTCCCAAGTTGAAAGTTACTGAGCTCCTCATTAAGGCCATTCCACTGCCAATGTTTTTCTATGGAGATTGCATGGGTGTGTGCTTGATTTAATATACTATATATAACTCCCTTTCTCTACTTTCTCTCTGTTCATGTCTCTGAAAGAAAAATATGCCACATAACCAACACATTCTGTCTAAATCTGCCTGAATTAATCTCCTAAGGACAGCACACAGGCCTACCTCATGTAACAGACAGCACCAGTCATATCTCTCAGAGACACAGAAACAGACAGTGGAATCTACATTTATACTGCTTCAAATTAGAGGGAGAGAGTGGGGGAGAACAACTGATGCAGACAGAAGAGAGAAGGAAGACTATGAGGCTGTTGGTTCGGTCGAGCATCACAGTGTGAGCCGACACAGAATGAGTGTTGTGTGTGTGTATGTGTATGTGTATGTGTATGTGTGTGTGTGTGTGTGTGTGTGTGTGTGTGTGTGTGTGTGTGTGTGTGTGTGTGTGTGTGTGTGTGTGTGTGTGTGTGTGTGTGTGTGTGTGTGTGTGTGTTTGAAGCTTAACCAAGAAAACCCAAAAGGCAGGGACTCTGACAGGAAACATAGTGATGAGGCTGTAATAGAATATTGAGGTTCAGTACATCAGCTGCCCTTTTAACACGCAGTATCACGCAGCAGTGCTGTTTAATTCAGAACTTTAGTGTTTATTTATGATGTAACACGTGATGTAATAACCAGAAATGGGGAATGCAGATACATGTTTTATGCTTCCAGTCTTGCTTTGGAATGCTTAATTGTCAGTCATGTACACAGTGGCTTTCTTTCCACATTTTGTTACGTTACAGCCGAAATTCTCATCAATCTACACACAATACCCCATAATGACGAAACGAAAAGAGGGTTTTTAGACATTTTTGCACATTTAATAAAAACAAAAAACAGAAATACCTTATTTACATAACTATTCAGACCCTTTGCTATGAGACTCGTAATTGAGCTCAGGAACATCCTGTTTCCATTGATCATTGTTGAGATGTTGCTACAACTTGATTGGATTCCACCTGTGGTAAATTCAATTGATTGGACATGATTTGGAAAGGCACACACCTGTCTATATACAGTGGGGCAAAAAAGTATTTAGTCAGCCACCAATTCTGCAAGTTCTCCCACTTAAAAAGATGAGAGAGGCCTGTAATTTTCATCAAAGGTACACTTCAACTATGACAAAATGAGAAAGAAAAAAATCCAGAAAATCACATAGTAGGATTTTTAATGAATTTATTTGCAAATGATGGTGGAAAATAAGTATTTGGTCACCTACAAACAAGCAAGATTTTCCTTTATTGGTGTGTGGCCTCCACGTGCCTGTATGACCTCCCTACAATGCCTGGGCATGCTCCTGATGACGTGGCGGATGGTCTCCTGAGGGATCTCCTCCCAGACCTGGACTAAAGCATCCGCCAAATCCTGGACAGTCTTTGGTGCAACTTGATGTTGGTGGATGGAGCGAGACATGATGTCCCAGATGTGCTCAATTGGATTCAGGTCTAGGGAACGGGCGGGCCAGTCCATAGCATCAATGCCTTCCTCTTGCAGGAACTGCTGACACTCTCCAGCCACATGTGGTCTATCATTGTCTTGCATTAGAAGGAACCCAGGGCCAACCGCACCAGCATATGGTCTCACAAGGGGTCTGAGGATCTCATTTCGGTACCTATTGGCAGTCAGGCTACATCTGGCAAGCACATGGAGGGCTGTGTGGACCCCCAAAGAAATGCCACCCCACACCATGACTGACCCACCACCAAACCGGTCATGCTGGAGGATGTTGCAGGCAGCAGAACGTTCTCCACGGCATCTCCAGACTCTGTCACGTCTGTCACATGTGCTCAGTGTGAACCTGCTTTCATCTGTGAAGAGCACAGGGCGCCAGTGGCGAATTTGACAATCTTGGTGTTCTCTGGCAAATGCCAAACATCCTGCACGGTGTTGGGCTGTAAGCACAACCCCCACTGGTGTACATCGGGCCCTCATACCACCCTCATGGAGTCTGTTTCTGACCATTTGAGCAGACACATGCACATTTTTGGCCTGCTGGAGGTCATTTTGCAGGGCTCTGGCAGTGCTCCTCCTGCTCCTCCTTGCACAAAGGCGGAGGTAGCGGTCCTGCTGCTGGGTTGTTGCCTTCCTACGGCCTCCTCCACGTCTCCTGATGTACTGGCCTGCCTCCTGGTAGCGCCTCCATATTCTGGACACTCTGGACACTCTTACCACAGCTCGCATTGATGTTCCATCCTGGATGAGCTGCACTACCTGAGCCACTTGTGTGGGTTGTAGACTCCCTGTCATGCTACCACTTGAGTGAAAGCACCGCCAGCATTCAAAAGTGACCAAAACATCAGCCAGGAAGCATAGGAACTGAGAAGTGGTCTGTGGTCACCACCTGCAGAACCATTCCTTTATTGGGGGTGTCTTGCTAATTGCCTATAATTTCCACCTTTTGTCTATTCCATTTCAACAACAGCATGTGAAATGTATTGTCAATCATTGTTGCTTTCAAATTGGACAGTTTGATTTCATGACTTGGAGTTACATTGTGCTGATTAAGTGTTCCCTTTATTTTTTTGAGCAGTGTATATATTGTTTACCTTTATATAACTAGGCAAATCAGTTAAGAATAAATTCTTATTTTCAATGACGGCCTAGGAACAGTGGGTTAACTGCCTGTTCAGGGGCAGAACGACAGATTTGTACCTTGTCAGCTCGGGGATTTGAACTTGCAACCTGGCTGCTAGTCCAACGCTCTAACCACTAGGCTACCCTGCCGCCCCAAGGTCTCACAGGTGACAGTGCATGTCAGAGCAAAAACCAAGTCATGAGGTGGAAGGAATTGTCTGTAGAGCTCCGAGACAGGATTGCGTCGAGGCACAGATCTGGGGAAGGGTACCAAAACATTTCTGCAGCATTGAAGGTCCCCAAGAACATAGTGGCCTCCATCATTCTTAAATGGAAGAAGTTTGGAACCACCAAGACTCTTCTTTGAGCTGGCCGCCCAGCCGAACTGAGCTATCAGGAGAGAAGGGCATTGGTCAGGGAGGTGACCAAGAACCAATGGTCACTCTGACAGAGCTCTAGAGTTCCTCTGTGGAGATGGGAAAACCTTCAAGAAGGACAACCATCTCTGCAGCACTCCACCAATCAAGCCTTCATGGTAGAGTGACCAGACAGAAGCTATGACAGCCCGCTTGGAGTTTGCCAAAAGGCACTCAAAGACTCTAAGACCATGAGAAACAAGATGCTCTGGTCTGATGAAACCAAGATTGAACTATTTGGCCTGAATAACAAGCGTCATGTCTGGAGGAAACCTGGCACCATCCCTACGGTGAAGCATGGTGATGGCATCATCATGCCATGGGGATGTTTTTCAGTGGCAAGGAGACTAGTCATGATTGAGGGAAAGATGAACGGAGCAACATATAGAGAGATCCTTGATGAAAACATACTCCAGAGCTCTCAGGACCTCAGACAGGGACGAAGGTTCACCTTCCAACAGGACAACGACCCTAAGCACACAGCCAAGACAAAGCAAGTCTCTGAATAGCTTTGAGTGGCCCAGCCAGAGCCTGGACTTGAACCCGATCGAACATCTCTGGAGAGACCTGAAAATAGCTGTGCAGCAATGCTCCCCATCCAACCTGACAGAGCTTGAGAGGATCTGCAGAGAAGAATGGGAGAAACTCCTTAAATACAGGTGTGCCAAGGTTGTAGCGTCACACCCAAGAAGACTCGAGGCTGTAACCACTGCTAAAGGTGCATCAACAAAGTATTGAGTAAAGGGTCTGAGTACTTATGTAATTGTGATATTTAATTTAAAAAAGGTTTATATACATTTTTATATACACAAATTTAAAAAAAAAAAATAAATAAAAACGTTTTTGCTTTGTTATTATGGGTTATTGTGTGTAGATTGATGAGTGAAAAAACAATTTTAATACATTTTTGAATACGGATAGTCCATGATAACTGATAACGTAACAAAATGTGGAAAAACTCAAGGGGTCTGAATATTTTCCGAAAGCACTGTAAATGAATGGTGTGCTGCATGAAAAGATCCCATTACAAACCTTTTGCTGTTCGTTGGTGCATCCAAAAACCTGTGACAGACAAGGGATATGATGGAGGAACGGTGCACAGATACTCACCGGCTCTCCAGCCTCATTTCCTCCCAGGATGCGGAACCCAAAACCTGTATCCTTCCGCCACAGGAAGATCTCCTGCTCCTGGCAATCTGGCTCTGAAAAACACAACACAAGAGCTCAGTGGAGGTGAAACAGGGAGTAGACCTGACACTCAGAAGGTTAAACCTACATGACTGTTGCATTAATCAATACACTGCAATTAAGTTCAGTATTCATAATATAATATATACCATTTTGCAGAAACTTTTATCCAATGCGACTTACAGTCATGCGTCCATACATTTTACGTATGGGTGGCCCCGGGATTCAAGCCCACTATCCTGGCGTTGGACTACATTTCAATTCAGTTCAGTTAGATCTTGTTATTAAACTATCTGGTATGAACACCCCCTCCTCTGCATCACTGGGCATATTAGGTTCCTTCTCTCAGGTGCAGGGTTGGCTCCCAGAGGACAGGAGGAACAAATGCCATATACATGCTCTCTATGAATGTGACCTTCTAACTCTCTGCCTCTTTTTCTCGTTCCGTCTCTCTCTGAGGAACACAAACATGCGTGGCTGTGAGAGGACACAGGCAATTTGGTGTTAGTCTGTTCACCCACAGGGCCAGTCTGAACACAGGGCATGGACAGGTTTTATAAGTTAGCTAGCTAGCTGTCTGTCTGTCTGTCTGCCTGTCTGTCTGTCCTTTCACTTGTCTACCTATCTATGTCTGTCCTTTCACTTGTCTACCTATCTATGTCTGTCCTTTCACTTGTCTGTCTGTCCTTTCACTTGTCTGTCTGTCTGTCTGTCTGTCTGTCTGTCTGTCTGTCTGTCTGTCTGTCTGTCTGTCTGTCTGTCTGTCTGTCTGTCTGTCTGTCTGTCCTTTCACTTGTCTGTCTGTCTGTCTGTCCTTTCACTTGTCTGTCTGTCTATGTCAGTCCTTTCACTTGTCTGTCTGTCTGTCTGTCCTTTCACTTGTCTGTCTGTCTGTGTCAGTCCTTTCACTTGTCTGTCTGTCTGTCCGTTCACTTGTCTGTCTGTCTGTCTGTCTGTCTGTCTGTCTGTCTGTCTGTCTGTCTGTCTGTCTGTCTGTCTGTCTGTCTGTCTGTCTGTCTGTCTGTCTGTCTGTCTGTCTGTCTGTCTGTCTGTCTGTCTGTCTGTCTGTCTGTCTGTCTGTCTGTCCTTTCTGTCTGTCTGTCTGTCTGTCTGTCTGTCTGTCTGTCTGTCTGTCCTTTCACTTGTCTGTCTGTCTGTCTGTCCTTTCACTTGTCTGTCTGTCTATGTCTGTCCTTTCACTTGTCTGTCTGTCTGTCTGTCTGTCTGTCTGTCTGTCTGTCTGTCTGTCTGTCTGTCTGTCTGTCTGTGTGTGCGTGTGTGCGTGTGTAGGTTGGATAAGTCATTAGCCTTCCGCTGATCGCTGTCCCTAGCACAGCAGATCTCTCTATCTCTTGCACGCACACACGCAAGCACAGCCTGTAACTGTCAGAAAACATATCCGCTGCAGGAGGGTCCCAGCATGGTCTCATCTCTAGCCCGTCTCAGTCCTATCTCTGTCCTATCTCCTGACACCACCAACACCACAGAGCACCATAATGCTGATATGAGTCCATGACAGACACACAGACGCACCAGCACACATTAAATACCTCTCAACACCCATCTCCAACTCTAACCCATTCTAATAATCCAGCCCAACAAACAGTAAGATCAGCTCCATGGTGGAGGGATCACCAGGCCCAGTTAATATTTAATCAGCAGCAGACCTAGATTCTACTGGCTCTACTTTACATACTGATTAACCAGCACTGCAACACCACCTGCACTGATTAACTAGCACTGCAACACCACCTGCACTGATTAACCAGAACTGCAACACCACCTGCACTGATTACTGCAACATCACCTGCACTGATTAACCAGCACTGCAACACCACCTGCACTGATTAACCAGTACTGCAACACCACCTGCACTGATTAACCAATACTGCAACACCACCTGCACTGATTAACCAATACTGCAACACCACCTGCACTGATTAACCAATACTGCAACACCACCTGCACTGATTAACCAATACTGCAACACCACCTGCACTGATTAACCAGCACTGCAACACCACCTGCACTGATTAACCAATACTGCAACACCACCTGCACTGATTAACCAGCACTGCAACACCACCTGCACTGATTAACCAATACTGCAACACCACCTGCACTGATTAACCAGCACTGCAACACCACCTGCACTGATTAACCAATACTGCAACACCACCTGCACTGATTAACCAGCACTGCAACACCACCTGCACTGATTAACCAGTACTGCAACACCACCTGCACTGATTAACCAGTACTGCAACACCACCTGCACTGATTAACCAATACTGCAACACCACCTGCACTGATTAACCACCTGCACTGATTAACACCCACCTGCACTGATTAACCAGCACTGCAACACCACCTGCACTGATTAACCAGCACTGCAACACCACCTGCACTGATTAACCAATACTGCAACACCACCTGCACTGATTAACCAGTACTGCAACACCACCTGCACTGATTAACCAGCACTGCAACACCACCTGCACTGATTAACCAGTACTGCAACACCACCACTGATTAACCAATACTGAACACCACCTGCACTGATTAACCAGTACTGCAACACCACCTGCACTGAACCAGTTAACACCACCTGCACTGATTAACCAATACTGCAACACCACCTGCACTGATTAACCAGCACTGCAACACCACCTGCACTGATTACTGCAACACCACCTGCACTGATTAACCAGCACTGCAACACCACCTGCACTGATTAACCAGTACTGCAACACCACCTGCACTGATTAACCAATACTGCAACACCACCTGCACTGATTAACCAGCACTGCAACACCACCTGCACTGATTACTGCAACACCACCTGCACTGATTAACCAGCACTGCAACACCACTTGCACTGATTAACTAGCACTGCAACACCACCTGCACTGATTAACCAATACTGCAACACCACCTGCACTGGTTAACCAGTACTGCAACACCACCTACACTGATTAACCAATACTGCAACACCACCTGCACTGATTAACCAGTACTGCAACACCACCTGCACTGATTAACCAATACTGCAACACCACCTGCACTGATTAACCAGTACTGCAACACCACCTGCACTGATTAACCAATACTGCAACACCACCTGCACTGATTAACCAGCACTGCAACACCACCTGCACTGATTACTGCAACACCACCTGCACTGATTAACCAGCACTGCAACACCACCTGCACTGATTAACTAGCACTGCAACACCACCTGCACTGATTAACCAATACTGCAACACCACCTGCACTGATTAACCAGCACTGCAACACCACCTGCACTGATTACTGCAACACCACCTGCACTGATTAACCAGCACTGCAACACCACCTGCTAGCACACACACAAACAGGCTGAGGCTGGCAGGCAACTAGCACTACTCACTGACATACATACATACATACATACATACATACATACATACATACATACATACATACATACATACATACATACATACATACATACATACATACATACATACATACATACATACATACATACATACATACATACATACATACATACATACATACATACATACGTACGTACATACATACGGACGGGCGGGCGGACGGAGGGACGGACGGACGGGCGGACAGACAGACAGACAGACAGACACACACAAGCTGCACGTGCACACATAATGAATTGATTCTGATAACGGATGCATTTTTAATACACCATGAATGTAAACACATTATTGTTGCCAGACCTGCAACGGCCTGCCTCTTATAAAGTGCAAATGGCATTTGAGAAAACAACATTACATTCTTATTACACTAAGTTATGATTGCTTGTCTCCCCACTCAGTTTAATTGTATATGTTGCAATGTGCTGTAAATGACCAGACTCTTTAATAAAGAATAACTGTTTTTCTCGAGGAGTCATCATATTGCCCCCTAGATGGAAATGAATGACCCATTGTTTGGAGAGCAAACCATTTCTCTCAAGAGACTTGTAGTGAGTATAGTAAATAAGTGGGGTGGCGCCCTCCTCCACTCATGAATAATGGAGGACTTGAGTTGTGACTGCAAAGGATATGGGGGAGAGTCTTAAGAACAGATGTTTCTGCTTTTACAACTCAAAACGGGGCTGCCTTCTATCGCCCAGTGTACCTAATATCATTCCCAATTCTTAGGGTTAGAACAAGGAAAAAGTATTGTATGCACCACACTATTGTTCAAATAGATGATTATTATTTTTCTGCTGATGAGAACATCTACATTATTTTTGTCAAGTAGCTCATGACGTGTGTCAACACTGGATATACCATATATTTCATTTCTGAGTTGTCAGCAGGGTAGGATGCATGTGATCCTGCATTTCTAGTCCCTAATTCCGCTGGCATCAGACCTACACAGTCCTATAATGAGAGGTGTCGATAGCCTCACAGAGCAAGAAACACGTCCGTGTCTGAAGGAGACGAAGCTCTCCGAGACATCTTCTGTCACAGAGTCAGGTTTGACTCAAACACACACACACACACACACACACACACACACACACACACACACACACACACACACACACACACACACACACACACACACACACACACACACACACACACACACACACACACACACACACTGTTCCTACAAAGTACTTAACAATGCTTCTCCTCCAGGACACAATGCAACACCCACTTACTTAAACACACTCATACACTGCCTAGTCTAATCCCAACAGAATAATCAGAAAAGTTTCAAGAGTTTCTCTCTGCCCACCAATCAACAGGCATGATGATCAGATCCCAGGCTCATTCACTCTAGTTTATAAATGTTTGATGTATTTGTGTTCGGCAGCATTGTTGAACCTACACTTCAGTTGTGCCAAACAACCACAGTGAAGTGATGACTGATGACTCACGTCTGCTCTCATACATGCTCCTGGACTGGGCCCAGATCTTGAAGGGGTCTGGCTTCTTCTGGAGGGTCATGGTACCATCTCCAGGGTCATGGGTGGGCAGGGGAGGCAGGCCAGGCAACAGGTGAGTGGGGGCGGCCGGAGGGGGGCCTACGGCCTCACTGGGCATGTTGGAGGAGAGGTGGCTGGGAGAGTCTATGTGGGTGCTGCGATGGCTGCACACACTGTGCTGGGAGCTGCTCTGACTGTCCTTCCTCTCCAGCTGCTGCTGAATGGACAGAATGGGGAGGGAGAGAGAGGAGGGAGAAAGGGTGGAAGACAGGGGGAGAGAGATAAGACGAGAAGGTGAGGGGATAGTGAGAAAGAAGGAGAAAGAGAGGGCGAATAAGAGAAGACAGAATAAAGACGGAGTGAAAAAAGAGAGATGAGTAAGAAGGGAAGGTAGTCGAGAGAGAGAATAAGGAAACAACCATCCAAGGTCATTATCATAGAAACACCAAGTGAATTGATTGGGTCGGTCAGTAAGAGCTGCATTCTAACGGTGTGCGGGAGAGATGACATGGTTTCTATGACGCCCACACACAGAACAGTCTCTGAATAGTTTCTTTATATTACAATAAGACAACAGGATGTGTTTATTCATACACACACTATGTTCATGTCCCCCCATCTATCATGACACCAGGAAGGCAAGAACTGCTTCCCACCAAAACGGGCTGACATTTCAGACGGTCTTCTCAAATAGCTCTTACACTAAAAGGGCATTATCATCATTTTCACAATTGTACAGAATTAATGTTCCAAACCTCTCAGCCAATAACACTAGTTTTCAGTTTTTTATATTTTGTTTTATACAAAAAAGATATATTCAGTTCAGTGCAATTCACTGAATATAAGACCTCTAAGCTTGGTTCTAAGACTGTGGGACATTTGAAGAAGCTTATCAAATGGAATATGAAAAACCTGGAGGTGTCTAACACATTGAACATACAGGTTCAGGCCAAGGAAACCGTGTCATCAGGTTCTATCTGGATACATTAAGACATTTGACAGTTCTATGATATTTCTTATGGTTGATAAAATATTAAAATCAACATCATGCATGAGAGGAAAAGCAAACACAAGCTTGTTAGTAGAAACAAAAACACACTTACAAGCCCACACTTTGCAAATACACCAAGACAATTTGGTCCCTCTTGCAAATGGCAGTGTACTCTAAGCACATATTCAAAGCCCAGCATCAGAGGCAGAACAGCGCTTAGAGGCTGACACAGACTTGCATGCAGCCTGACATTTCAATGATACAACACAAAGACTGCTTTCCCATCGTGAAAAACGAATTGACAGTGGCAACCGACCAGGGTCACCATTGCCCCCACTCAACCCTTACAGAGCCCTTCCCCTCCCCCACCCTGTCACATGACCTCAAGCAGCGATGCCCCATCTATGACCGATGCCATATCTCACTAATCCCTAATCCCAAATAGCCCTGCTTCCTGTTAACAGGAACACTGAAATATGTATGTAATGTATTTTCCACATTCCTATAGTATACATACTCTGTGGATGGCTGTGGGTAGAAGTTGCCCGTTTGGCACTGAACTAGGTTTAGCCCACCCTCCCTTTACCTGATGACGAGCTAAGGTTTGATAAACAGTCATAATAAAAACGCAGTTGGGAGCATAACTCACTCTGAGTGGAGTGTTCCTCCTTTGCTGCCTCCCCAAATACTGATTTAAACCAATAGGGTGGCAGAACACAAAACGGATCTAGAATCCATTCTAGGGACAACTTTACCCTCTGGTTGAGGCTCCAGGGGATGCCATGGGCTGAGTGTTATTTACAGCTCTAGTGTTGTCTCCTCATAGCCAGTATTGACTTCTCATCAGGTTAAGATGTGTGTTAAGGATGAGGAGGCGTTCGCTCTTTAAACCTCAGAATAAAGTTATTGTCCCTGGAGAGGCCATCCTACTGCTCCAGCACTGAGGTAGCTAGTGTGCCTCTCCTCTGTCCACTGTACCTCTGGGCTCAAGCATGTGAGTCACTCCCATAGAATGCCTCTAACATTTCCTTCAGGTCTTTCCCTCATTCCATCATTATTTGTTAATCTATCCTCCTCTACACAAGCCACTACTATGACAGCCCCTCCCTCCTCCCTCTTTCCCCTCATCCATGACCCTATGCCACCCCTACCAGCTGGTCACTAATACAACGACTTAACCAGGGCACCAAGGCCAACCTTAATCGCTGATAGTATGACGGCATGGGAGAGGTGGAGGGAGGAAGAGAGAGAGAGCGGGAGAGAAAGAGAGATATAATATGGAGAGAGAAAAGACAGGGAGAGGGAGCAATGGGGAGTTTCAGAAAGAGAGAAAGAAAAGGAGGTCACAGACAGTGAGGGAGAGAGAGAGGGGAAAGAGGGGAGAAAGACAAGTAGCAGGGGAGGTATATGGAAGGATCCATGTCTTTTGTTCTTTAAATAGCCCCCACATCCATCCAGTAGAAAGCAGGCATGCACCGGGGGAATAACACTAATGCAGAGGAGGAAAGGGAGAAGAAGGAGAAGAGAGTTGTGTTGTACTTACCACCAGCTTGGGGCTCCTCTTGGCTGGCACCACTCCTGCAAAGCAGCGGCAGAGAGACAGAGAGAGCATTAATGACCGGCGTTACTCCGTAACCGTTCACCCCGAGCAAAAACAACCACTTCACCGGACAGGCGGATGGACGCAAGGACGACGGGTCCTGCTGCAGAGCTGAGCTAGCCCAGCTCTCACTCTCTCTCATTCTCAGAGTGCCACTGCGCTGTGCTACGTTGTGCGTTAGCCAGAGTGACTCTCTCTCTCTCTCTCCCCCTCCCTCTCTCTCTCTCTCCCCCTCCCTCTCTCTCTCTCTCTCCTCTCTCTCTCTCTCTCTCACCCTCACCCTCACCCTCACCTTCTACTAAGACAGGAGCTACTGATCTCTCTGCATTAGTGAAGCTGACTGACTGACTGACTGACTGACTGACGCTGCAGAAGGTTGCTCCCATCCACCGTACCACTGAAGAAGAGCCACTGAGCGACTAAACCACCAAACGAGAATGAGACACAGCACTCTGCAGGTAGAATCTCAACTACAGATTTAGGATCTTAATTTGAGACCAATTTTCTACAGCAGGAAAATAATCCTGCAACAACAGGAAATGTGAATTCTTATGTGGATTTTAATTAATGGACATTTTTGCAGGGGTTGATACATTTTTCGTAAGGGAAGATCACGTTTGAAATTTCATCTGGAAAGTAAACTTCAGAATCCTTTTTAAACCTCAAATACACTACAAGTTTTACATTTCCAGGAAAGTTATCCTGCAACAGGGGGATCAAATGAAGATCCTACATCTGTATTACCAAGAGTCCAGGAGCTTGAGCATGATATGGAAGGCCATTGTCAGCTCCCCTCTCACTGAGAGCATCTTCTGAATGTCTCTGTGTGTTCACCTACAGCAGGCAGCAGCTCCTCTGCTTAGCGCTCACACATTGAGAAGCAGATCTTGTCTACTCCCTCCCTCTCTTTCTCCCGCTCTCTTTTTTTCCTATACCCTCCCCCACCTCATCCTTGCACGTTGTGGCTTGCTTGCTGGCATCTCCCCCCCCCCGACTCTCCTTCACACACACACACACACACACACACACACACACACACACACACACACACACACACACACACACACACACACACACACACACACACACACACACACACACACACACACACACACACACACACACACACACACACACACACACACACACTAGAAGTAATGGGATGATGAATACCAATAATACCAATACCAATGAATACCAATAATCTACATTTAAAGTTTATTCCAAATCCCTCACAACCATGATATCCATTCACACAGTTTAGCAGTGAAACAAAACCCTAAATTGTAAAACCAACTGATACAATCAACCTGTTTCAAGCAACTGGTACAGAATCCATGACAAGTAGCCCACTGAGCAGAGCAGCAGAGATACCGATAAGCACTATTGTCCCTTCCTTCTTTGTCTTTGTATCAACTCAACAGGAATTCTAAGGTTCTAGCTGCATTTTGTCAAAACTGAGTTATTGACAAAGCCTTGTTCTGTACAATGTCCTCTACCTAGGTAATATTCTCCCGCTGTTAAGCCATAAAGAATACAAGATAAAACATGTTTTACCAATGAGGGTTTGGAACGTTAAAGCCAATTATCTCAGAATCATATTTTTGCAGATAGAACCTCATAAATCTAAAGTCATGTAGGCTATTATATAAAAAACACCTGCAGCAGAATACTACCTTGGATACCAGATTGATAGCATACTACCTTGGATACCAGATTGATAGCATACTACCTTGGATACCAGATTGATAGCATACTACCTTGGATACCAGATTGATAGCATACTACCTTGGATACCAGATTGATAGCATACTACCTAGGATACAAGATTGATAGCATACTACCTTGGATACCAGATTGATAGCATACTACCTTGGATACCAGATTGATAGCATACTACCTTGGATACCAGATTGATAGCAAACTACCTAGGATACAAGATTGATAGCATACTACCTTGGATACTAGATTGATAGCATACTACCTTGGATACCAGATTGATAGCATACTACCTTGGATACCAGATTGATAGCAAACTACCGTGGATACCAGATTGATAGCATACTACCTTGGACACCAGATTGATAGAATACTACCTAGGATACCAGATTGATAGCAAACTACCTAGGATATCAGATTGATGGCATACTACCTAGGAAAACAGATTGATAGCATACTACCTAGGAAACCAGATTGATAACGTACTACCTAGGATACCAGATTGATAGCATACTACCTAGGAAACCAGATTGATAGCATACTCCCTAGGATACTAGATTGATAGCATACTACCTAGGAAACCAGATTGATAGCATACTACCTAGGAAAACAGATTGATAGCATACTACCTAGGAAACCAGATTGATAGAATACTACCTAGGAAACCAGATTGATAGCATACTACCTAGGAAACCAGATTGATAGCATACTACCTAGGAAACCAGATTGATAGAATACTACCTAGGAAACCAGATTGATAGAATACTACCTAGGAAACCAGATTGATAGCATACTACCTAGGATACCAGATTGATAGCATACTACCTAGGAAACCAGATTGATAGAATACTACCTAGGAAACCAGATTGATAGAATACTACCTCGGAAACCAGATTGATAGCATACTCCATAGAATACCAGATTGATAGAATACCTCCTAGGAAACCAGATTGATAGAATACTACCTAGGAAACCAGATCGATAGCATACTACCTAGGATACCAGATTGATAGCATACCTCATGGGATACCAGATTGATAGCATACTACCTAGGATACCAGATTGATAGCATACTACCTAGGATACCAGATTGATAACGTACTACCTAGGATACCAGATTGATAGCATACTACCTAGGATACCAGATTGATAGCATACTACCTAGGAAACCAGATTGATAGAATACTACCTAGGAAACCAGATTGATAGAATACTACCTAGGAAACCAGATTGATAGCATACTACCTATGATACCAGATTGATAGCATACCTCCTATGAAACCAGATTGATAGAATACTACCTAGGAAACCAGATTGATAGCATACTACCTAGGATACCAGATTGATAGCATACTACCTAGGATACCAGATTGATAGCATACTACCTAGGATACCAGATTGATAACGTACTACCTAGGAAACCAGATTGATAGCATACTACCTAGGATACCAGATTGATAGCATAGCTCCTGAGAAACCAGATTGATAGCATACCTCCTGGGAAACCAGATTGATAGCATACTACCTAGGATACCAGATTGATAGCATACTACCTAGGATACCAGATTGATAGCATACCTCCTGGGAAACCAGATTGATAGCATACCTCCTGGGATACCAGATTGATAGCATACCTCCCGGGATACCAGATTGATAGCATACTACCTAGGATACCAGATTGATAGCATACTACCTAGGATACCAGATTGATAGAATACTACCTAGGAAACCAGATTGATAGAATACTACCTAGGAAACCAGATTGATAGAATACTACCTCGGAAACCAGATTGATAGCATACTCTATAGAATACCAGATTGATAGAATACCTCCTAGGAAACCAGATTGATAGAATACTACCTAGGAAACCAGATCGATAGCATACTACCTAGGATACCAGATTGATAGCATACCTCATGGGATACCAGATTGATAGCATACTACCTAGGATACCAGATTGATAGCATACTACCTAGGATACCAGATTGATAACGTACTACCTAGGATACCAGATTGATAGCATACTACCTAGGATACCAGATTGATAGCATACTACCTAGGAAACCAGATTGATAGAATACTACCTAGGAAACCAGATTGATAGAATACTACCTAGGAAACCAGATTGATAGCATACTACCTATGATACCAGATTGATAGCATACCTCCTATGAAACCAGATTTATAGAATACTACCTAGGAAACCAGATTGATAGCATACTACCTAGGATACCAGATTGATAGCATACTACCTAGGATACCAGATTGATAGCATACTACCTAGGATACCAGATTGATAGCATACTACCTAGGATACCAGATTGATAACGTACTACCTAGGAAACCAGATTGATAGCATACTACCTAGGATACCAGATTGATAGCATACCTCCTGGGAAACCAGATTGATAGCATACCTCCTGGGAAACCAGATTGATAGCATACTACCTAGGATACCAGATTGATAGCATACTACCTAGGATACCAGATTGATAGCATACCTCCTGGGAAACCAGATTGATAGCATACCTCCTGGGATACCAGATTGATAGCATACCTCCCGGGATACCAGATTGATAGCATACTACCTAGGATACCAGATTGATAGCATACTACCTAGGATACCAGATTGATAACGTACTACCTAGGAAACCAGATTGATAGCATACTACCTAGGATACCAGATTGATAGCATACCTCCTGGGAAACCAGATTGATAGCATACCTCCTGGGAAACCAGATTGATAGCATACTACCTAGGATACCAGATTGATAGCATACTACCTAGGATACCAGATTGATAGCATACCTCCTGGGAAACCAGATTGATAGCATACCTCATGGGATACCAGATTGATAGCATACTACCTAGGATACCAGATTGATAGCATACTACCTAGGATACCAGATTGATAGCATACCTCCTGGGAAACCAGATTGATAGCATACCTCCTGGGAAACCAGATTGATAGCATACTACCTAGGATACCAGATTGATAGCATACTACCTAGGATACCAGATTGATAGCATACCTCCTGGGAAACCAGATTGATAGCATACCTCCTGGGATACCAGATTGATAGCATACCTCCCGGGATACCAGATTGATAGCATACTACCTAGGATACCAGATTGATAGCATACTACCTAGGATACCAGATTGATAACGTACTACCTAGGAAACCAGATTGATAGCATACTACCTAGGATACCAGATTGATAGCATACCTCCTGGGAAACCAGATTGATAGCATACCTCCTGGGAAACCAGATTGATAGCATACTACCTAGGATACCAGATTGATAGCATACTACCTAGGATACCAGATTGATAGCATACCTCCTGGGAAACCAGATTGATAGCATACTACCTAGGAAACCAGATTGATAGCATACTACCTAGGAAACCAGATTGATGTATAATGTAAATAGGGAATTTGATAACGCATTACAGGTCATTATCAAACTACAGTAGCACTTTCTGTTTAACATGGAGCATGCTGCATCTGTACTTTCTAGAGAAAGTATAATGAATACCTCCCAAAGAGTGTTTGATCCCTGAGGTATCTCCATCTACCAGGGTTCAGCCTCTTAGATAAAGCCAATAAACCATCCTCCACTTTAATCTCAAACTGATTTAAGGTTCACCTGTGAACAATGCATGCCCTCACGCTGTCACTATCCCGCAACCCAGCACAAAGAAAACATCCATGGAACCTTCCGGCAATGTTAACACACGATAGGAAAGCTCTTTCTTTACCCATTCTGCTGCATTGGCGAAAATCATTAATGTTCAAACTTTCTGTTGCTGCCTGCGAAGCCCCTCTCCATGATTCATAATTCATCCTCTCTTTCTCTCTCCCTCTCTCTCTCTTTCAGACAGTGGAATTGCCTATAATGGCAAGGAGTGGGAGGAACATCATAGCAAGCATGTGAATGATGAGTGTGTGTGAGTGTGTGTGTGTGTGTCCGTGCGTGCGTGCGTGCGTGTGTGTGTGTGTGTGTGCGTGCCTGTCTGCGTGTGTGTGTGTGCGTGTGTGTGTCCATGCGTGCGTGCGTGCGTGCGTGCGTGCGTGCGTGCGTGCGTGCGTGCGTGTGTGTGTGTGTCCATGCATGCGTGCGTGCGTGCGTGCGTGCGTGCGTGTCCATGCGCACACGTGTGTGTGTGTGTGTGTGTGTCCATGCGCACGCGCGCGTGTGTGTGTGTGTGTGTGTGTGTGTGTGTGTGTGTGTGTGTGTGTGTGTGTGTGTGTGTGTGTGTGTGTGTGTGTGTGTGTGTGTGTGTGTGTGTGTCCATGCGTGTGTGTGTGTGTGTGTCAGGATGCACATAAGTTACATCAGAAGATCAACAGAGGTTGATTAGACCAGTGGTTCCCAAACATTGTTTTGCATTGTGGACCTACCCAATGCCACTCAATAATATATTGATGATACTGTATATCGCTAGTCAGGGGAACAGTAGCTAAAGTGTATTCAGATCTGCAGCCAGGCTGGCATTAAATCTGACCTACACATCAAATTGATCAAATATGATAAATAATCTGGAGCAATTTTCAATGTGAATTAAATGCCCACTACTACATTGAAATGATTGTAATGGACTTGTCCTTGCTCTGCAAACAGCCCACTTATGCAGCTAAAGCAGCAGATTTACATGTCTTGCTGCGGTAATGAATGTTCACACGTGGTTCAGCACCTCACTGTGTTAGAGTAGTTCCAGCACTGTGATGTACACGTCTCTCAGTTCTGTCCTTGCTGCCACTGTGTGTTAAATCTAGACCAATGCCCAGGTTATGTAGAGGCCCGCTGATGCACAAGGGACAAAAGGAGATACAATATCACATATTGTAGGAGGGAAACACACATCCCTCCTTTCACTCACACACACACACACACACACACACACACACACACACACACACACACACACACACACACACACACACACACACACACACACACACACACACACACACACACACACACACACACACACACACACACACACACACACACACACACACACACACACACGTGCGAGCACACACGCAACATCAGATTGAAGTGCTTATGTTTCTAGCTCCAACAGTGCAGTATACCTAACAATACACACAAATAAAAATAAAGGAATTAAGAATTAGAAGGAGCAATGTTAAGGTCCGGAATATAAATCTACAGTATATGTATATGATGCTGTATAGACAGTATGGACAGTATGTGAATAGGGAAGGTGTGTAGAGCAGTAATTATATAGGATGAGCCTTGACTAGAATGCAGAATATACTTATGAAGTAGGTGAAACAGTATGTAAACATTATTAAAGTGACCAGTGTTCAATATACATAGGGCAGCAGTGTCTAAGGTGCAGGTTTGAGGAACGGGTGGTAGCTGGCAAGTAACAGTGACTAAGTGCAGGGCAGGGTACTGGGCGGAGGCCAGGTTAGTAACAGAGACTAAGTGCAGGGCAGGGTACAGGGCGGAGGCCGGTTAGTAACAGTGACTAAGTGCAGGGCAGGGTACAGGGCGGAGGCCGGTTAGTAACAGTGACTAAGTGCAGGGCATGGTACTGGGCGGAGGCCAGGTTAGTAACAGAGAATAAGTGCAGGGCAGGGTACAGGGCGGAGGCCGGTTAGTAACAGTGACTAAGTGCAGGGCAGGGTACTGGGCGGAGGCCGGTTAGTAACAGTGACTAAGTGCAGGGCAGGGTACTGGGCGGAGGCCGGTTAGTAACAGTGACTAAGTGCAGGGCAGGGTACAGGGCGGTTAGTAACAGAGACTAAGTGCAGGGCAGGGTACTGGGCGTAGGCCGGTTAGTAACAGAGACTAAGTGCAGGGCAGGGTACAGGGCGGTTAGTAACAGTGACTAAGTGCAGAGCAGGGTACTGGGCGTAGGCCGGTTAGTAACAGTGACTAAGTGCAGGGCAGGGTACAGGGCGGTTAGTAACAGAGACTAAGTGCAGGGCAGGGTACAGGGCGGTTAGTAACAGTGACTAAGTGCAGGGCAGGGTACTGGGCGGAGGCCCGGTTAGTAACAGTGACTAAGTGCAGGGTAGGGTACTGGGTGGAGGCCGGTTAGTAACAGTGACTAAGTGCAGGGCAGGGTACTGGGCGGAGGCCGGTTAGTAACAGTGACTAAGTGCAGGACAGGGTACAGGGCGGTTAGTAACAGAGACTAAGTGCAGGGCAGGGTACAGGGCGGTTAGTAACAGAGACTAAGTGCAGGGTAGGGTACTGGGCGGAGGCCGGTTAGTAACAGTGACTAAGTTCAGGGCAGGGTACAGGGCGGTTAGTAACAGTGACTAAGTGCAGGACAGGGTACAGGGCGGTTAGTAACAGAGACTAAGTGCAGGGTAGGGTACTGGGCGGAGGCCGGTTAGTAACAGTGACTAAGTGCAGGGCAGGGTACAGGGCGGTTAGTAACAGTGACTAAGTGCAGGACAGGGTACAGGGCGGTTAGTAACAGAGACTAAGTGCAGGACAGGGTACAGGGCGGTTAGTAACAGAGACTAAGTGCAGGACAGGGTACAGGGCGGTTAGTAACAGAGACTACGTGCAGGACAGGGTACAGGGCGGTTAGTAACAGAGACTAAGTGCAGGACAGGGTACAGGGCGGTTAGTAACAGAGACTAAGTGCAGGACAGGGTACAGGGCGGTTAGTAACAGAGACTAAGTGCAGGACAGGGTACAGGACGGTTAGTAACAGAGACTAAGTGCAGGACAGGGTACAGGACGGTTAGTAACAGAGACTAAGTGCAGGACAGGGTACAGGGCGGTTAGTAAGAGAGACTAAGTGCAGGACAGGGTACAGGGCGGTTAGTAACAGAGACTAAGTGCAGGACAGGGTACAGGGCGGTTAGTAACAGAGACTAAGTGCAGGACAGGGTACAGGGCGGTTAGTAACAGAGACTAAGTGCAGGACAGGGTACAGGGCGGTTAGTAACAGAGACTAAGTGCAGGACAGGGTACAGGGCGGTTAGTAACAGAGACTAAGTGCAGGACAGGGTACAGGGCGGTTAGTAACAGAGACTAAGTGCAGGACAGGGTACTGGGCGTAGGCCGGTTAGTAACAGAGACTAAGTGCAGGGCAGGGTACAGGGCGGTTAGTAACAGTGACTAAGTGCAGGGCAGGGTACTGGGCGTAGGCCGGTTAGTAACAGTGACTAAGTGCAGGGCAGGGTACAGGGCGGTTAGTAACAGAGACTAAGTGCAGGGCAGGGTACAGGGCGGTTAGTAACAGAGACTAAGTGCAGGGTAGGGTACTGGGCGGAGGCCGGTTTGTAACAGTGACTAAGTGCAGGACAGGGTACAGGGCGGTTAGTAACAGAGACTAAGTACAGGGTAGGGTACTGGGCGGAGGCCGGTTAGTAACAGTGACTAAGTGCAGGGCAGGGTACAGGGCGGTTAGTAACAGTGACTAAGTGCAGGACAGGGTACAGGGCGGTTAGTAACAGAGACTAAGTGCAGGACAGGGTACAGGGCGGTTAGTAACAGAGACTAAGTGCAGGACAGGGTACAGGGCGGTTAGTAACAGAGACTAAGTGCAGGACAGGGTACAGGGCGGTTAGTAACAGAGACTAAGTGCAGGACAGGGTACAGGGCGGTTAGTAACAGAGACTAAGTGCAGGACAGGGTACAGGGCGGTTAGTAACAGAGACTAAGTGCAGGACAGGGTACAGGGCGGTTAGTAACAGAGACTAAGTGCAGGACAGGGTACAGGGCGGTTAGTAACAGAGACTAAGTGCAGGACAGGGTACAGGGTGGTTAGTAACAGAGACTAAGTGCAGGGTAGGGTACTGGGCGGAGGCCGGTTAGTAACAGTGACTAAGTGCAGGGCAGGGTACAGGGCGGTTAGTAACAGAGACTAAGTGCAGGGCAGGGTACAGTGCGGTTAGTAACAGAGACTAAGTGCAGGGCAGGGTACAGGGTGGTTAGTAACAGAGACTAAGTGCAGGGCAGGGTACAGGGCGGTTAGTAACAGTGACTAAGTGCAGGGTAGGGTACTGGGCGGAGGCCGGTTAGTAACAGAGACTAAGTGCAGGGCAGGGTACAGGGCGGTTAGTAACAGAGACTAAGTGCAGGGCAGGGTACAGGGCGGTTAGTAACAGTGACTAAGTGCAGGGTAGGGTACTGGGCGGAGGCCGGTTAGTAACAGTGACTAAGTGCAGGGCACGGTACAGGGCGGTTAGTAACAGAGACTAAGTGCAGGGCAGGGTACAGGGCGGAGGCCGGTTAGTAACAGAGACTATTTGCAAGGCATGGTACTGGGCGGAGGCCGGCTTGTGGTGACTATTGAACAGTTGGATGTCCTGGAGATTTAGGCTGTTTTTCAGTCTCTTGGTCCCAGCTTTGATGCACCTGTACTGCCTGGTGGCTGAGGTCCTTGATGATCTTCTTATTCTTCCTGTGACACCAGTGGCTGTAGAAATCCTGGAGGGAAGGCAGTATGCTTTGGTGATGCTCTGGGCAGACCACACCATCCTCTGGAGAGCCCTGCGGTTGAGAATGGTGCAATTGCCATACCAGGCAGTGATATAGCCTGACAGCATGCTGTCAATGGTGCATCTGTAGAAGTTTGTGAAGGTCTTAGGTGCCAAGACGAATTACCTTTTTTACCACACTGTCTGTGTGGCTGGACCATTTCAGGTTGCCGAGGAACATGAAGGCTTTCACTCTCTCCACTGCAGCCTCATTGATGTGGATGGGGGTGTGCTGTCTCTGCTATCTACTGAAGTCCACTATCAGCCTCTTCATTTGAAGGGGAGGTTATTTTCCTGGTTATTTTCCAGGCACTACCCCGCCAGGGCTGTCTCATTGTTGTTGGTAATCAGGTCTACCATTCTTGTCTTCTGCAAACTTGACGATTGAGTTGGAGAAGTGTGTGGCCACACAGTCATGGGTGGACACAGAGTAGAGAAGGGGGCTGGGCACGCACCCTTGTGGGGCACCCCTCGTGTTACACAGGGCAGGGTTCAGACCCAGGGCCCAAAGCTTAGTGATAAGCTAGGAGGGCACTATGGTGTTGAAGGCTGATCAGTAGCCGAAGAACAGCTTTCCCCCATACAAGTATTCCTCTTGTCCAGATTGAGCAATGTCCAGTGCAATGGCGATTGCATCATCCGTGGATCTGTTGGGACGGTATGCAAATTGGAGGTGTGGGGTAGGTGGAGGTGATATCCTTAACTAGCCTCTCAAAGCATTTCATGATGACAGAAGTGAGTGCTATGGGCAATAGTCATTTAGTTCAGTTACCTTCGCTTTCTTGGGTACAGGAACAATGGTGGACATCTTGAAGTGGGGACAACAGACTGGGATAAGGATTGATTGAATATGTCCGTAAACACTCCAGCCAGCTGGTCTGCGCAAGCTTTGTGGACGTGGCTTGGGATGCCGCCTGGGCCGACAGCCTTGCGACAGTTAACACGCATAAATGTTTTACTCACGTGGAAGTGGGTGAAGAAGGTGAATAGCTTGTCCAGGTCGCTGCCACATACATCTCCTATCGGAGCTGTTGAATTGCGACTTGACTTTGTCACTGTACTGTCTTTCTGCCAGTTTGATTGTCTTACTGAGGGAATAACTACACTGTTCGTACTCATCCATGTTCCTCGTCACCTTGCCGTAAATGTGGTGGTTTTCGCTTTCAGTTTTGCATGAATGCTGCCATCTATCCACAGTTTCTGGTTGGATAAGTTGTAATCGTCACAGTGGGAACAACATCCTCTATGCACTTCCTACAAGATAACACCGACAGACATGACGGCCTGCTTCTAGGTCCTAGACAACAGTATTTTTTAGGGGGTTATTTCTTTCAATTTCTGCTCAGTACATTTCTTGCATTATTAGCTACAGCCCAAAATTATTTTGGGATATTACACACACACTACACACACACTATACACACACTTGACTTATGTGCTGTTGACTGTGCCCAATAATGTTTGTACCATGTTTTGTGCTGCTACCATGTTGTGTTGCTACCATGTTGTTGTTATGTTGTGTTGCTACCATGCTGTGTTGTTGTCTTAGGTCTCTCTTTATATAGTGTTGTGTTGTCTCTCTTGCTGTGATGTGTGTTTTGTTCTATATTTACACTGTATTCATTAAATGTTTTTATTCCCTGGCCCCTGTCCCCCAGGAGCCTTTTGCCATTAGGTTGGTCGTCATTGTAATAAGAATTTGTTCTTAACTGACTTGCCTAGTTAAATAAAGGTTAAATAAAATATTATAAAAAATACCCCCCCATCCCATCCAACATACATCCACAAGGTGTGGATGATGAATTGTGCTCACACCACCTAGTTCCTTCCTCCTGCCTGAGCCTGAGCAGCTGAATGACAACAAGGCTCTGCTCAATACTCGGAAACGGAACAATGAATCCGCTGGCCCGTCTCTCGTGTTAAAGGCCTCTGGATTGATCACTAAGAATGGAACACTGGCTTAAAAGGCCCAGTCTTCTGAACATTGAGCAGACCATGCTGTCTGAATGACTAAGAGGGCCGAGCTATTATGATGCTAATTTTAGGAAGTAAACAGTGTTGGAGTGAAAGAGCAGAGTGGTCAGTGAGTTGATCTGTAATGGACTGAGGACTCTAAGAGAGTGGAGCTGTGGAGCGTTCCAGGTTTAACACTTGGCTAAGAGAGAGACGCTGTGACTCTGTCTTAACTGTGCCATAGCCACCCAGCTGACTGGGTAGGGACATCTATTAATGAGGAGATTATGGGGAGAAAGTGGTGGGTGGGTGGGTGGGTGTGTGAGTGGGTGGGTGTGTTAGAAAGTGAGTGGGTGGGTGGGTGGGTGTGTTAGAGTCGACATGTGAGTGGGTGGGTGTGTTAGAGTCGACATGTGAGTGGGTGGGTGTGTGAGTGGGTGGGTGTGTTAGAGTCGACATGTGAGTGGGTGGGTGTGTGAGTGGGTGGGTGTGTTAGAGTCGACATGTGAGTGGGTGGGTGTGTGAGTGGGTGGGTGTGTTAGAGTCGACATGTGAGTGGGTGGGTGTGTGCGTGGGTGTACATGACAGGTATTATTTCAGTGAGTGTGTCTATGCTCTGTTCAGGCTGTGTCCTTGGACATGTTCTCCACACTAAGGGAATGAAAGGCTGTTCTCAACTGTCCATACGTCAGAGTGCTACAGGAACATCATGACAAATCTCCTATTTTGTTTGGCTAAACTCCTTCACCTTCTTCTACACATCCCCATGTTGTCTTTCTAGTCACCTTTCAATATCTTCCTCTTATTCTTGATCTACACCCATCTCTTTTCTTCTTGCAATTTACCCCCCCTCTCTCTATCTCTCTGTCTCTCCCTCCCTCTCCCTCTCTCTATCTCTCTGTCTCTCTGTCTCTCCCTCCCTCCCTCTCCCTCTCTCCCTCCCTCCCTCCCTCTCTCTCTCTCTCCCCCCCCTCTCTCTCCCCCTCCCTCCCTCCCTCTCCAACCCCTCTCTCTCTCTCTCTCTCTCTCTCCCCCTCCCCTCTCCCACCCCTCTCTCTCTCTCTCTCCCCTCCCTCTCCCTCTCCCACCCCTCTCTCTCTCTGTCTCCCTCCCTCCCTCTCCCACCCCTCCCTCCCTCCCTCCCCCTCTCTCTCTCTCTCTCTCCTATCATCCCCAAGGGGACAGTCCCTACTGAGGTGCGGTGGAGCATCGTCATGGCAACAAAGGCAAGGCAAGATGGAGGATATTTACAACTCACCTCGCAGAGAGAGAAACGGAGGGGAGGAGAGATATTGAGGGTACAAGGTTTTGAGGGGGGAAGGAGGAGAGGTAAGGGTGGGAGTGGATGAGAAGAGTTCATGTACCATACGTATGTTGATCTGAAACGTTCTCCCTCTCCCCTCTCTTGATATTAGTCTATGGGTTAAACATTGAAAACCAGGACGCCCATTCGTTGGGATGTCCTACGTCCAAGTCACGATTCAATTCACTTCTGATACATTGTTATGCTATTGTGGCACATATTGATGTACTGACAACACACATTGTACAGCTAGACAATATGCATTCATTAAACATTTGTACTGCGTAGCTAGCAAAACTGAACCCCTTACGGACAATCAATTCTCGATGCCTCTGAACTTTTCTCCTCCCACACAAACAACTTTTCTATTTTTCAGAAACTCCATTTAGAGATGCAGAGAACTCCTGGTCCCCTGAGGCGATGAGAATAAATAGCTGAACTGTTGTATCATCATAAACAGTGTTTCTGCCAATCTTCAGGGATGATTGTAACTCTGCATATCTCAGATAATGCTGACAGCTCTATATGACTCAAGGTAAGAAGGACAATCACGTTTTATTACCGACATACAGTATCTAACTGAAATGAGACCATGTGATAGAGGATGCTGGATGTGGTCTGCATACTGCTGGTTGTGAAGATATTGACATGACGGCATGATGCACACCTCTCTCTCTCTCTCTCTCTCTCTCTCTCTCTCTCTCTCTCTCTCTCTCTCTCTCTCTCTCTCTCTCTCTCTCTCTCTCTCTCTCTCTCTCTCTCTCTCTCTCTCTCTCTCTCTCTCTCTCTCTCTCTCTCTCTCTCTCTCTCTCTCTCTCTCTCTCTCTCTCTCTCTCTCTCTCTCTCTCTCTCTCTCTCTCTCTCTCTCTCAAAGATGCAGAGATTAAATATTTTATTCATCTACCCAAGGGAGGGTTTCCTCTCCTCTTCCCTAAACCAACTTCTTCTCTCATTGAGCATTGTTGAGCCTCCTCCTCTTCCTCTTCCCTCATCCTCCTCTCTTTCCTCTCTACATACCACCTTACTCTGATAACCTTCTGCAATTCCTGAGCTCAAACTTATTTTTACCTCCCTCTCATTTTCTAAACACATACAGCTTGGACATTCCCCATCTTGAATTACTTCCACTTTTTCTCCCTCCTTTCTACCCTCCCTTCCTCCTTCTCCCTTCCTCCTTCCCTCCTACTCCTTCTCTGATCGTCTAAAGGTGTTGTTTGTTGTGGGTTATGAGGCGTTATCAGAAAATCACCAGAAAGTTCACTGCCTCCTCCTCCTCCTCTTCCGACAGCCGACTAGACAGCCAGCCAACCAACCAGACAGCCAGCCAGCGAAACAGACAGCCAGCCAACCAGCCAGCCAGCCAGCAAAACATCCAGCCAGCCAGCCAGACAGCAAGCAAACCAGCCAGACAGCCAGCCAGCAAGCCACTGCTCCCTCCATTCCCACAAAAACCTCAGTCTGCTGCTCACAGCTTCACATAGACAATACAACCCTACACAATGTTAACCCAAGCCCACAGTATCTCAGCACCTCATCAACAGGAAATTGACCAATGAACTGACCTGGGTCTAGTGTAATGATCCCCTACGCTAAGGCAGATGGTCTCTGGTGTCTCTCCACGTCTGCCCCGTAGCCATGCCCTTCCTCTCTCCCTCTAACCCTGTGGATGTCCTAGCAGCCAGGAGACGGGCTGTATCTGTGTGTGTATCAGTCTTGTACAGGCCAGTAATGATGCTGACATTTAGTCAGTCAATACAGCAGCGTTATTTCAGCCCAGGAAACCCAAGGTCAACTCATTACAGTTCATAATTGATGCTGCCTGCATATGCCCACCCTCAGCTAATAGGGATCTAGGGAAGGAGGCAGGGTGAGCAATTTCACAAATGATGAGGGCTGAAGCCAAATTAGCGCATGGTTAGAAACTGTATGAATAATGATGGTTGCTATTAACAGTTTGTCTCTTTCTCTAGCCCTGCAAAACTCTGACTGTAACCTTTTATAATTATTTGAATTTAATTGAATTATGATTTTAACACAGGAAGGTTTGAGTGTAACCCTTTAAGGAATACATCCACCTATTCATTTTTTTACAGACCTATTATGTTAAATCTCCGTTGGTAATTGATGTGATAAAGATGATCTGGATTGTATTGACATAGGAAGGTTAATCATAGACATGAATGATGTGTGAATACATCACAGGAGGCTGCTGAGGGGAGGACGGCTCAGAGCAAATGGAATTGCATCAAACACATGGAAACCATTCCACCTATTCCACTCCAGCCATTACCACGAGCCCATCCTCCCCAATTAAGGTGCCACCAACCTCCTGTGGAATACAGACTTATGCTTTAACAGCTCTGCTGCTGACTTGACTAGCTTCAGACTCCATTTCACATTCCTCTATTCAAAATCAGTGGCTGTTCTTTCTGCTCTGTACCTCTCTTTCCCCATATTGCTCTCCCTTCACCCCACCTCTCTCTGTTCCTCTCTCTGTTCCTCTCTCTGTATCCTCCCAAGCTAATTGGAACAGAAGACACATTGATCAGAGCTGGGACGGCGTCTTTGGCTGAGCCCTCTCACTACTAACACACCCAACTATCATCTAAGCAACACAGACACAGACAGACACAGACACTGACCTAACACCATCCTCCTCTCTTCTCCTCTGTCTCCTCCTCCCATCCTGGCCATGCTCTCCACCTTTCCATCCATTCCCTCTCTCACTTATCTGATCACCCACTCATTTCTCTTCTCTACATAAGATCCACAACCTCCTTTATTCAACCTTTAACCCACTTACCCCAGTGGAAGTATCTTTATCTGCGAACCAATCCCTCCCCCTCTCTCATTCCCTCCTTCCCCTATCCTCCTCCCTGGGTTGAGCATGTACCCCACTGTACCAGCATGATGACCAGACACCCCTCCGTCCTTCCTCCTCTCCCTCCCTCCTGACCCTAATCAGTGGACTTTTACGTACCTCTCTGCACCAGCATGGTGACCTCGCTGCCTCTGGGACACTTGCTGAGCAGGTCCACCACCTGGTTGTGAGTCATGTTCTGGACGTTCCTCTTGTTCACCTCCATCAGAATGTCGGACTCCTTCAGGCCCCTGCAGCGGGGGTAGTCCACAATCTGCTTCACCCTCTGACCCCCACCCGTCAAGCTGTCAGCGATTGTGAACCCAAAGCCCTTATCGCCCTTCTCCATGTGCACCGTGATCAGCTCGGGCTGCCCGGCGATGGACGACGCCAGGGTGACCACGTCGCTGGAGGAGTAGCCGTGTGAGCCGTTGGACGCCACCTCGGCCGAGGGGCTGAGGGCCCGCGGCTCCCTCATCCCGTTAATGGGGCCTCCGGTCTGGCTGCCGTGGCTGGACGGGGAGTCATAGCTCTGCTGGCCATTGACGATGATGGGCTCCTTGTCCAGGATGGCCACGGAGGTCACCAGGCTGGTGTTGGGGTCGTCGGGGTCAAAGGGCAGAGGGTAGCCGCGGCACAGGGCCAGGTCCACCATGGAGCCGATCGGGATGGACTGGAAGATCTTCACCACCTGGGCGTGGGTGTAGCCAAGCACGATGATGTCATTCACACTTACTATGACATCACCTAGAGAAGGAAGACACGGAGACGGACGGGACAGTTAGTAACACAGTTAGTAGAACAGTAACTATCACATCACATTAGTAACACAGTTAGTAGAACAGTCACTATCACATCACATTAGTAACACGGTTAGTAGAACAGTCACTATCACATCACATTAGTAACACAGTTAGTAGAACAGTCACTATCACATCACATTAGTAACACAGTTAGTAGAACAGTCACTATCACATCACATTAGTAACACAGTTAGTAGAACAGTCACTATCACATCACATTAGTAACACAGTTAGTAGAACAGTCACTATCACATCACATTAGTAACACAGTTAGTAGACCAGTCACTATCACATCACATTAGTAGAACAGTCACTATCACATCACATTAGTAACACAGTTAGTAGAACAGTAAGTAACACAGTGAATGTACTATGTGGGGTGCAAGTATATTACCATGTCTCCAATATGTTCAGTACTTAGTTTACACAATCATTTCAACCTCCTTAGAAATGGGGCAAATGCTTTCTGTATAAATGGTGTGAAACAGTGCCCCCTGTGGGCTACGACAGTGTACGGCACCTGTCTCCATCTTCCCATCCACAGCAGCAGGACCGTCCAGGACAAGACTCTTGATCTGGAGGAACTCATCCGGCTCATCGCCCCCGACGACGGTAAAGCCGAACCCACGGCGGCTCTTCTTCAGTTTGGTGTTGATGAAGGTACCGTTCAGTTCTGCTGGGTTCCGTGTGAAGAACGGCTTCCCTCCTACAGAACACAGGGAAGAGAACATTATTTGGAACATATTTGTATCTGTCTCTATCCGTGTCAGCTACATTAGCTGCCTTTGTCTTTTCACTTGTCTACCTATCTATGTCTGCCTGTCTACCTATCTATGTCTGCCTGTCTGTCTGTCTTTTCACTTGTCTACCTATCTATGTCTGCCTGTCTGTCTGTCTTTTCACTTGTCTACCTATCTATGTCTGCCTGTCTGTCTGTCTTTTCACTTGTCTACCTATCTATGTCTGCCTGTCTGTCTGTCTTTTCACTTGTCTACCTATCTATGTCTGCCTGTCTACCTATCTATGTCTGCCTGTCTACCTATGTCTGCCTGCCTGTCTGTCTGCCTGTCTGCCTGCCTGTCTGTCTGCCTGTCTGTCTGTCTGTCTGTCTGTCTGTCTGTCTGTCTGTCTGTCTGTCTGTCTGTCTGTCTGTCTGTCTGTCTGTCTGTCTGTCTGTCTGTCTGTCTGTCTTTTCACTTGTCTACCTATCTATGTCTGTCCTTTCACTTGTCTACCTATCTATGTCTGTGTGTCTGTCTTTTCACTTGTCTACCTATCTATGTCTGTGTGTCTGTCTTTTCACTTGTCTACCTATCTATGTCTGCCTGTCTACCTATCTATGTCTGTGTGTCTGTCTTTTCACTTGTCTACCTATCTATGTCTGTGTGTCTGTCTTTTCACTTGTCTACCTATCTATGTCTGCCTGTCTACCTATCTATGTCTGCCTGTCTACCTATGTCTGCCTGTCTGTCTGTCTGTCTGTGTCTGTCTGTCTGTCTGTCTGTCTGTCTGTCTGTCTGTCTGTCTGTCTGTCTGTCTGTCTGTCTGTCTGTCTGTCTGTCTGTCTGTCTGTCTGCATGTCTGTCTATCTTTTCAACTGCTTGCCTGCCTTGCCTGCCTGCCTGCCTTGCCTGCCTGCCTGCCTTGCCTGCCTGCCATGTCTTTTCACTTGTCTGTCTGTCTGTCTGTCTGTCTGTCTGTCTGTCTGTCTGTCTGTCTGTCTGTCTGTCTGTCTGTCTGTCTGTCTGTCTGTCTGTCTGTCTGTCTGTCTGTCTGTCTTTTCACTTGTCTACCTATCTATGTCTGTCTGTCTGTCTTTTCACTTGTCTACCTATCTATGTCTGTCTGTCTGTCTTTTCACTTGTCTACCTATCTATGTCTGTGTGTCTGTCTTTTCACTTGTCTACCTATCTATGTCTGTGTGTCTGTCTTTTCACTTGTCTACCTATCTATGTCTGCCTGTCTACCTATCTATGTCTGCCTGTCTACCTATCTATGTCTGCCTGTCTACCTATCTATGTCTGCCTGTCTACCTATGTCTGCCTGTCTGTCTGTCTGTCTGCATGTCTGTCTATCTTTTCAACTGCTTGCCTGCCTTGCCTGCCTGCCTGCCTTGCCTGCCTGCCTGCCTGCCATGTCTGTCTGTCTGTCTGTCTGTCTGTCTGTCTGTCTGTCTGTCTGTCTGTCTGTCTGTCTGTCTGTCTGTCTGTCTGTCTGTCTGTCTGTCTGTCTGTCTGTCTGTCTGTCTGTCTGTCTGTCTGTCTGTCTGTCTGTCTGTCTTTTCACTTGTCTACCTATCTATGTCTGTCCTTTCACTTGTCTACCTATCTATGTCTGTGTGTCTGTCTTTTCACTTGTCTACCTATCTATGTCTGTGTGTCTGTCTTTTCACTTGTCTACCTATCTATGTCTGCCTGTCTACCTATCTATGTCTGTGTGTCTGTCTTTTCACTTGTCTACCTATCTATGTCTGTGTGTCTGTCTTTTCACTTGTCTACCTATCTATGTCTGTGTGTCTGTCTTTTCACTTGTCTACCTATCTATGTCTGCCTGTCTACCTATCTATGTCTGCCTGTCTACCTATGTCTGCCTGTCTGTCTGTCTGTCTGTCTGTCTGTCTGTCTGTCTGTCTGTCTGTCTGTCTGTCTGTCTGTCTGTCTGTCTGTCTGTCTGTCTGTCTGTCTGTCTGTCTGTCTGTCTGTCTGTCTGTCTGTCTGTCTGCATGTCTGTCTATCTTTTCAACTGCTTGCCTGCCTTGCCTGCCTGCCTGCCTTGCCTGCCTGCCTGCCTTGCCTGCCTGCCATGTCCACTTGTCCATCTGTCTTTGTCTGTCTGTCTGTCTGTCTGTCTGTCTGTCTGTCTGTCTTGTCTGTCTGTCTGTCTGTCTGTCTGTCTGTCTGTCTGTCTGTCTGTCTGTCTGTCTGTCTGTCCTTTCACTTGTCTACCTATCTATGTCTGTCCTTTCACTTGTCTACCTATCTCTGTCTGTCTGTCTGTCTGTCTGTCTGTCTGTCTGTCTGTCTGTCTGTCTGTCTGTCTGTCTGTCTGTCTGTCTGTCTGTCTGTCTGTCTGTCTGTCTGTCTGTCTGTCTGTCTGTCTGTCTGTCTGTCTGTCTGTCTGTCTGTCTGTCTGTCTGTCTGTCTGTCTGTGAATGACATTTAACATTTACATTTAAGTCATTTAGCAGACGCTCTTATCCAGAGCGACTTACAAATTGGTGCATTCACCTTATGACATCCAGTGGAACAGCTACTTTACAATAGTGCATCTAAATCTTAAAGGGGGGGGGGGGTGAGAGGGAATACTTATCCTATCCTAGGTATTCCTTAAAGAATGACAGGAGAGAATGTTCAACATCCATGGTGTGTTGGTCATAGCTAGTTAACATACACAGAACATTCACTATGGTGCATGTGGGCTGATAGACAGGTTGATAACCTTATATGGTAATTGTTTCCTCAAGAGCTTGAGCCCTTGAAACCTTTGATCCCAAGGGTCCTCTGTCTGTGTCTGGTCATGCTTGTGTCACTGAAACTGTACACTGTGGGTGTATTTGATTGTGAGTTAAATGTCTGTGGTGCACAAGACCCAGTTATTGAAAGTGTGTGTGTTGTCTAGAAAGTGTAACCACACTCACGTTTGGTCCCTCCCGGGGGAGGGGGCAGTGGGGGCGGGTCCTGGGGGTCACGGTATGTCTCCAGGTGGTTACTGGCATAGACGGCCAGGGGAGCACCAGCTGAGGAGTGTTCCTCTATCCACTCTGTACAGCGAGAGACACAGAGGGACTGTGAAATCACAGTCACAAACACACGGATGCACGCAAGCACACACACACATACACTGACACACAAGCGTACACAATCAATAAAATACAAACATAGGTACACAAACATAAGCATCACATTCATTCATTTGTTGACTCAAACTTGCTCTACACCAGAGGTGTCAGGCATACTGGCTGCTCCGGGGGGGACAAACGCTATACACTTTAAAATGACTAAAACCTAACACAGTAAATTACGCAATAAGAGATAGATTTATTGAAAAGATGTTTTAACATTGCATCTGATATTACATGTCATTTCATCATTACATTGTGTCTCAGTGGTCCTAATACGTAGCAAGCATGATATCAGCAGCAGGTTGCACATGGACAGCGGCTTCCACAGCTCTAAGACAGATAAGTGAATGCTACAGTGGCTCATGTGTTGAAAGGAATATAAAAATGATGTTTTAATGATATTTAATCAAACAAATAAGAACCCAAAGGCCAACAGGACAGGACAAGGGTTGGGGTCAATTCCATTTCATATCCAGGAGAATTCATCAAAATACTAATTCTGAGGAACTAACTTTTCATTCTTAAACTGGGCTGACTTCAAATAGAATGTACCCCAACCGTGCAGGACAAGACATGAGACAAGACGTGACAAGACGTGACGAGACAGACGTAAAGAAAGAAAGAAATGGTGCCGTGCCAGGGCAGGAAACGAACCTCGAATGTACCGCTCACCTTCAGGAGGCTGCGGCTGCTGCTGCTCCAGCTGCATCCTGCGTTTAGCCTCCACTATGGGGTTCTCATACTGGGTCTTCCTGTTGATGTGACTGATGATGATGATGATGAATAGATAGATAAAGAGAGAGAGAAAGAGAGAAAGAGAGAGAGAGAAAGAGAGAGAAAGAGAGAGAAAGAGAGAGAAAGAGAAAGAGAGAGAGAGAGAGAAAGAGAAAGAGAAAGAGAGAGAGGAAAGAGAGAGAGAGAGAGAGAGAGGAGAGACAGAGACAGAGAGAGGGGAGAGGGAAAGGATGAGTGTGGGATATTGATTGTCACCATGATAAGTGACAGTACACAGTGTTGGACATCCTCTGGTTCACAGCCTCGTAAATCCCACCAGCTCTGTGACAACCTCATAGGTCTCCACAAACTACACACTGGCCACACAAAACGGAGTCCGGTTTCAAATACATCTACGTAGCTTCAAACCAATTATAGTACACAGAATGTAGAAAAGGTCTGACAAGAGAGACTGAGAGAAAATGCTAGTTCAACTGAAACTACATGAAAATGCTGATGTATTCCGTCATATTAATTATTGTGGGGTTAATGAGAGGCATGTGAAAAGAGATGAACCGTGAGGTGTTCCAACTTACTCTACGTAGTAAACCCCATACACTGGGTCATCTATCTTCTCCCATCCAGCAGGCAGCTCTGAAACAGAGAAGGAAAAGCAATGTTAGATCACTGATCACATTATCAACAGCTACAAACAGTTGATAGATGGACACAATTGCACGCCTCAGACAAGTGAACAAAAGCCAGCAGGCCAGTACTTATAGGCCAGTCCAGAACCATATATTAAGAGAGTTGGGCCATGTTTTAAAACAGACGCCATGTTAGTGCCTTCATTCTCCAAATGTTGGTGATGTAAGAATACAAGAGAGCCTCCCTGTGAAATGAACCGCTGTAAACAAGCAAAATAGAGCAGCGATTTAACAGACATTTTTATTGATTAGCATTCGGGATAATGTGCATCTAAGTCGGTACTGTGTTGTGGTGTCAACAAATTGCATATCTGCTTTCAATGGACATCTTAAACATTACAATATTCTCAGCACGTTCAAACAAAAATCACATTGGCCCGACAGTCTACACGACAGGGGAGTCAGAAGACATTCACAACAATGCAGAGAGCCAACATCATGCATCTGTATGATCCTACTTTACATAACTGGTCATCTACATGCAGTTTCTGGCTATGTGTTCACTGCAGATGTTACCATGTTTCAGTATATATCTTTCAAACACTGCTTCCTCCAGCATGCGCACACACAAGCCCGTACACGTGCACACGCTCGGCTGCATCGGCGCTCAAAGGGAATTGTCTGACAGAGGGACTATTAAGCTGACACTCCCAATAAAGCGTTAGCATCTCATTCTCCTCCTCGCCGTATTCGATTTCATACAAAGACATTAGCGCAGTGTGTTAGCGTGGGCTGCTGTGAACACCGACACAAACACTTTGGAGCAGGCTGGCTTTCACAATCGATAATCATCCACTGCCTGCTTCTGATGTGCCAGACGTAAAAGGAGCTCATAGGCCCGAGACTCAGAGCCCGGGAAGAGTCAAGAGATTGTGTTCCCTTCCAGGAGCACTTCTGTTTCTGCCAGATAGTCTCGTCTGGACCAGCCGTAACCACGGAGGCCAACCTGAGACGTCAAATCAAACACCTTCCTAATGTGCCTCCTGCATGAAAAGGAAGTCACTCACTCAGCAGTTAGAAGCAAGCCGTACACCACGTTAATTAAGTAAATATAGGAGCCAAATTATACCATTATCGTGACACATCCAAATAGATGAGTGACATGGTGAGAAAGAATCTAGCAGTTGTGGATCAAGGTTTCGTATAAAACACTTTTCAAATCAAATGTTATTGATTAACGGTATAGAAAGAAAAGATTGAGAGTCACCATAACCCTCACCAATACACAGCCGGTAGAAATGCAAGGACAGAAACAGAGTGAGAGAGTGAGAGAATAAAGGTGCATACCAAGCTCATTGTCCGGTTCCTCCGTATGGACCCCTTCTTCTCCACGGTGAAGAGAGCAGGATGAAACAGAAAGGGTGGTTGATTGGGTGAAGGAATGACAAAGGAAGGGAAATAAGGAGAGACAGTAAAGTAATATTAGAGAGAAAGACAAGGAGGGAGAGAAATAGAAATATTTAAGTCACCAAATCTGAATTTACTGAAACATAGATGCACCGTAATCCTAAAATCAATGATGTATGGAACTAAGAGATGACACATGACAGTTGTCTAAATGGCCACATGGTGGTGCCATTTCTGATATTGGTCGAAGAATTTCTTCTGAACTTTCACACAGACATCTATATCGTTACTTGTATGTTCCTGAACAAAATGAATCTAACATTGTTGCATAGATATTTATTTGAAAATGTACAATGTACACAGTGGTGTAACAAATAAATAATAATAAAAACATCTTCAAAGGAACTATTACACAATTCCTTAGATGGAAAGCCAATCTCAAAAATAACCTCTTTCCAATTTGACTAAGGTATCAAAACATTGTCGTGGTAATAATGGGACCAGTGTATAGAAACAGACTTCATCATATTTAGATATGAGCTCAGTGGCACCACCTTCTGATACCATCAACATGGTGCAAGATTAGGAGGTAAACAATAGATCACAGAAATGAGTGAAACACACACACATGCTCTCCCTCTCTCTTACACACACACACACACACACACACACACACACACACACACACACACACACACACACACACACACACACACACACACACACACACTCTCTCTCTCTCACACACACACGCTCGCTCTCTCACACACACACGCTCTCTCACACACGCGCACGCTCTCACACACACGCGCACGCTCTCACACACACGCGCACGCTCTCACACACGCACGCTCTCACACACACGCTCTCACACACACACACACACACACACACACACACACACACACACACACACACACACACACACACACACACACACACACACACACACACACACACACACACACACACACACACACACACACACACACACACACACACACACACGGCCTGGCTTACCATCATCCTCACACTCTTCCAGAGGTTTTAGAGGTTTCTCCAGACAGCGAGGGTCGATCCACGATGTGGTCTTTGTGTTGTGGCTGAGGGAAACAACAAACACACAGAGCTGTTAAAGACTGGCTCTGAAGTCAAGGTGATGAGCACTAAAAGCTAACAAAAGACCAATGATCTCATCAGCACAAGGATTTAAGGGGTTAAAGTCAATAGGCTTGTCAACAAGCAAGTTAAACCAAACAGAGATTAACACAACACCAAAAAGATTCCTCCCCCACTGAGAAACACAGACAAAAGGGTTGGAAGGAGTCATTGTCGACTTATTGTCTAGAATAGGTAGCTGTATCCTCAACGTCACCACTACAAGCTCTCCTGTCAATCCTGAAGCAGACCAACATGCAGGTGTTGAATGCACAAAGACATTTCATCATCCTCTCCCAGCCAGGCAGGATGACAAGCAGGCAGACCCAACTCTGTGTGTTGGTCTGAGGGCAGAAGGCTGTGCTTCACTGAGGTGGTCAGGTGATCTGATCTGCCTGTGATCTCTAAGGAGATCAGACTATAGAAGATTAACAAGCCTGGAGAGCACTGACAGGCCTTTCTGGGGGAGGGGAGGGAGGGATAGTAGTGGGATACAGAACAGAGAGGCTTGATGGTATAGAGAGTATATAGGGTATGTAGTCTATGAAGTAGACCTCTCCATTCTCAGTGTATGCTAACGGTACTTACATAGGGTATAGGGTGAATATGTACACTATGGGTGGTTCAGACAGCCCAGTACATCATTGGGCCCGAGCTCCCTGCCATCCAGGACCTCTATACTCAGGTGGTATCAGAGGAAGGACCAAAAAATTGCAAACGACTCCAGCCAACCAAGCCATAGACTGTTCACTCTGCTACTGTCTGGCAACGATACCAAGCCATAGACTGTTCACTCTGCTACTGTCTGGCAACGATACCAAGCCATAGACTGTTCACTCTGCTACTGTCTGGCAACGATACCAAGCCATAGACTGTTCACTCTGCTACTGTCTGGCAACGATACCAAGCCATAGACTGTTCACTCTGCTACTGTCTGGCAACGATACCAAGCCATAGACTGTTCACTCTGCTACTGTCTGGCAACGATACCAAGCCATAGACTGTTCACTCTGCTACTGTCTGGCAACGATACCAAGCCATAGACTGTTCACTCTGCTACTGTCTGGCAACGATACCAAGCCATAGACTGTTCACTCTGCTACTGTCTGGCAACGATACCAAGCCTTAGACTGTTCACTCTGCTACTGTCTGGCAACGATACCAAGCCATAGACTGTTCACTCTGCTACTGTCTGGCAACGATACCAAGCCATAGACTGTTCACTCTGCTACTGTCTGGCAACGATACCAAGCCATAGACTGTTCACTCTGCTACTGTCTGGCAACATACAAGCCAAAGACTGTTCACTCTGCTACTGTCTGGCAAAGATACCAAGCAAGACTGTTCATAAGACTGCCATAGACTGTTCACTCTGCTACTGTCTTAATGGTACCCAAACCTATCTGCACTGGCATCCATCTTACACTGTTCACTCTGACTGTCTGGCAACGATACAACACCATATAGACTGTTCACTAGACTTTAACGATACACAACCAGACTGTTCACTCTGCTAGACTTTATCTGGCACACATCCATCTCGGACCAACACTCAAAGACCTCTTATATACACATAAGACTGCTAAATAACCCACTGCTAGACTTTAATATACCCAAACTATCTGCACTGAATCCATCTTACACTCACTAGACTTTATATACACACACAATATACACACTCACTAGACTTTATATACACACACCATATACACACTCACTAGACTTTATATACACACACCATATACACACTCACTATACTTTATATACACACACTATATACACACGCACTCACAGTCAAACAATACACATGCACACACACTTAACATACACACGCATACTGACACAACACAGACAAACATATATACACACACACACACACACATGTTTACACTCATCATATGCTGCTGCTACTCTGTTCTTAATTGTATTCTAATTATTATCTATCCTGATGCCTAGTCACTTTAACCTGCCTTCGTGTACATATCTACCTCAAATACCTTATTATTATCTATCCTGATGCCTAGTCACTTTACCCTGCCTTCATGTACATATCTACCTCAAATAGGCCCCTCAGGCGCGACGTCCCCTGGAGGCTCATTCTGATAACCGTGGCCTGTTTGCTATCTATATCATATTGGACTGTTAGCTGATCCATCGGCCAGTTTCTTGGACCACTATACATATTTTGCCAATTGGACTTGGACCCTCTGCTACTTGGAACCCTACTAATTCCACGACTGGTCTAGCGACGTCACCGCACAAGGAGGCAAAAACAGACTTTTCCCCCATTACAACATCCCTCTTAAGGCCCTTATGCTAGCTTCGGCCTGCTAACCGCTAGCCCCAGCAAGCTAACTGTCTGAATCGCCGTGTCCCCAGCCAGCTCAACCAATCACTGGACCCATACGCCTCTCCCTAATATCAATATGCCTTGTCCATTACTGTCGTGGTTAGTGATTACTGCCTTATGTCACTGTAGAGCCTCTAGCCCTCCTCAATATGCCTTAACCAACCTTGTTGTTCCATCTTTCACATATGCAATGACATCACCTGGTTTAAACGTCTCTAGAGACTATATCTCTCTCATCATTACTCAATGCCTAGGTTTACCTCCAATGTACTCTCTTCCTACCATACCTTTATCTGTACATTATGCCTTGAATCTATTCTATCGTGCCCAGAAACCTGCTCCTTTTATTCTCTGTTCCGAACGTGCTAGAGGGCCAGTTCGTATAGTCTTTAGCCGTACCCTTATCCTACTTCTCCTCTGTTCCTCTGGTGATGTAGAAGTTAATCCAGGACCTGCAGTGCCTAGCTCCATTCCTACTCCCCAGGAGCCCTCATTTGTTGACTTCTGTAACCACAAATGCCTTGGTTTCATGCATGTTAACATTAGACGCCTGCTCCCTAAGTTTGCTTTATTCACTGCTTTAGAACATTCTACCAACCCGGATGTCTTAGCCGTGTCTAAATCCTGGCTTAGGAAAACCACCTAAAATCCTGACATTTCCATCCCTAACTATAACATTTTCCGCCAAGATAGAACTGCTAAAAGGGGGCGGAGTTTCAATCTACTACAGAGATAGCCTGCAGAGTTCTGTCTTACTGTCCAGGTCAGTACCAAAGCAATTCGAGCTTCTACTTCTAAAAATTCACCTTTCCAGAAACAAGTCTCTCACTGTTGCCGCCTGCTATAGACCACCCTCTGCCCCCAGCTGTGCCCTCGACACCATATGTGAATTCATTGCCCCCCATCTATCTACTGAGCTCGTGCTAATAGGTGACCTAAACTGGAACATGCTTAACATCCCGGCCATCCTACAATCTAAGCTTGATTCCCTCAATCTCACACAAATTATCAATGAACCTACCAGGTACCACCCCAAATCCGTAAACAGGGGCACCATGATAGATATCATCCTAACTAACTCGCCCTCCAAATATACCTCTGCAGTTTTCAACCAAAATCGCGGCGATCACTGCCTCATTGCCTGCATCCATAATGGGTCTGCAGTCAAACGACCACCCCTCATCACTGTCAAACGCTCCCTAAAACACTTCTCCGAACATGCCTTTCTAATTGACCTGGCCGGGGTATCCTGGAATGACATTGACCTCATCCCGTCAGTAGAGGATGGCTGGTTATTCTTTAAAAATGCCTTCCTCACCATCTTAAATAAGCATGCTCCGTTCAAAAAAAATGAGAACTAGGAATATATATAGCCCTTGGCTAGCTTTTTCAAACAGAAATTTGCATCCTGTAGCACAAACTCAAAAAAGTTATGGGACACTGTAAAGTCTATGGAAAATAAGAGCACCTCCTCCCAGCTGCCCACTGCACTGAGGCTAGGAAACACTGTCACTACAGATAAATCCACAATAATTGAGAATTTCAATAAGCATTTCTCCACAACTGGCCATGCTTTCCACCTGGCTACCCCTACGCCCTCAACAGCCCTGTGCTCCCCACAGCAACTCGCCCAAACCTCCTCCACTTCTCCTTCACCCAAATCCAGATGGTTGATGTTCTGAAAGAGCTGCAAAATCTGGACCCCTACAAATCAGCTGGGCAAGACAATCTGGACCCTCTCTTTCTAAAATAATCTAAAGAAACTATTGCAACCCCTATTACTAGCCTGTTCAACCTCTCTTTCGTATCGTCTGAAATTCCCATGGATTGGAAAGCTGCCGTGGTCATTCCCCTCTTCAAAGGGGAAAACACTCTAGATCCAAACTGCTACAGACCTATATATATATTCTACCCTACCTTTCTAAGGTCTTTGAAAGCCAAATTAACCAGTTGGATTTAGGGGGCGCTATTTTAATTTTTGGATGAAAAACGTTCCCGTTTTAAACAAGATATTTTGTCACTAAAAGATGCTCGACTATGCATATAATTGACAGCTTTGGAAAGAAGACACTCTGACGTTTCCAAAACTCTAAAGATATTGTCTGTGAGTGCCACAGAACTGATGTTACAGGCGAAACCCAGATAAAAATCCAACCAGGAAGTGCCGCATTTTTTGAAACCGCCTCATGCCAATGACTCCTTATATGGCTGTGAATGAGCTACGAATGAGCTTACGTTTTCCACGTTTTCCCCAAGGTGTCTACAGCATTGTGACGTCTTTTTAGGCATTTCCCTTGAAGAATGGCTGTAAGGGACCATATATGGCATGTGGTCACATGGTGTCTCCCGCAGAAAACCTTGCGTAAAATACTGAGGTAGCCATTTTTCCAATCGCTTCTTATGAGAAACCAACTGCCTCGACGGATATATTATTGAATATATTTGTTAAAAACACCTTGAGGATGGATCCTAAACAACGTTTGCCGTGTTTCTGTCGATATTATGTAGCTAATTTTGAAAAAGTTTGGCGTTATAGTTGTAACATTTTTCGGTCGATTTCTCAGCCAAGCATGGTGAAGAAACAGGAGCTTTTTCGCCTACAAAAATAATATTTTAGGAAAAAGGAACATTTGCTATCTAACTGGGAATCTCCTGAGTGAAAGCATCTGAAGTTCTTCAAAGGTAAATGATTTAATTTGGTTGCTTTTCTTATTTTTGTGAAAATGTTGCCTGCTGCCAGCAGAGCCTTGCATAGCATTATGCCATGATAAACTTACACAAATGCTTGTCTAGCGTTGGCTGTAACGCATATTTAGAAAATCTGAGATGACAGTGATGTTAACAAAAGGCTAAGCTTGCGTTTGAATATATTTATTTCATTTCATTTGCGATTTTCATGAATAGGAAAAGTTTCTAGGGGTATTTATGTCGGTTGCGTTATGCTAATTCGTTTGAGGCTATGATTACGCTCCTGGATACGGGTTTGCTTGTCGCAACTAGTTAACAAACAGTACTGACCATTTTGAATCTCAATGTACCTTCTCCGCTATGCAATCTGGTTTCAGAGCTGGTCATGGGTGCACCTCAGCCACACTCAAGGTCCTAAACAATATCATAACCGCCATCGATAAGAGACATTATTGGGGAGCCGTATTCATCGACCTGGCAAAGGCATTCGACTCTGTCAATCACAACATTCTTATTGGCCTTGGTCTCTCAAATGATTGCCTCGCTTGGTTCACCAACTACTTCTCCGATAGAGTTCAGTATGTCAAATCGGAGGGCCTGTTGTCCGGACCTCTGGCAGTCTCTATGGGGGTGCCACAGGGTTCAATTCTCGGGCCGACTCTCTTCTCTGTAAACATCAATGACGTCGCTCTCACTGCTGGTGATTCTCTGATCCACCTCTACGCAGACGACACCATTCTGTATACCTCTGGCCCTTCGTTGGACACTTAACTAACCTCCAGATGAGCTTCAATGCCATACAACTCTCCTTCCGTTGCCGCCAACTGCTCTTAAATGCAAGTGAAACTAAATGCATGCTCTTCATCTGATCACTGCCCGCACCTGCCCGCCCATCCAGCATCACTACTCGGTTCTGACGGTTCTGACTTTTCTGGCGGTTCTGACTTAGAATATGTGGACAACTACAAATACCTAGGTGTCTGGTTAGACTGTAAACTCTCCTTCCAGAATCACATTAAACATCTCCAATACAAAATTGAATCTAGAATCGGCTTCCTATTTCGCAACAAAGCATCCTTCACTCATGCTGCTAAACATACCCTCGTAAAACTGACCATCCTACCGATCCTTGACTTCGGGCGATGTCATTTACAAAATAGCCTCCAACACTCTACTCAAGAAATTGGATGCAGTCTATCACAGTGCCATCTGTTTTGTCACCAAAGCCCCATACACTACCCACCACTGCGACCTGTATGATCTCGTTGGCTGGCCCTCGCTTCATACTCGTCGCCAAACCCACTGGTTCTAGGTCATCTACAAGTCTCTGCTAGGTAAAGCCCCACCTTATCTCAGCTCACTGGTCACCATAGCAGCACCCACTCGTAGCACGCGCACCAGCAGGTATATCTCACTGGTCACCCCCAAAGCAAATTCTTCCTTTGGCTGCCTCTCCTTCCAGTTCTCTGCTGTCAATGACCGGAACGAACAGCAAAAATCTCTGAAGCTGGAGACTCTTACCCCCCTCATGAGCTTTAAGCTGAGCACTGCATCTGTACATAGCCCATCTGTAAATAGCCCATCCAATCTTCCTCATCCCCATACTGTATTTATTTATTTATCTTCCTCCTTTGCACCCCAGTATCTCAACTTGCACATTCATCTTCTGCACATCCTACCATTCCAGTGTTTAATTGCTATATTGTAATTACTTCGTCACCATGGCCTATTTATTGCCTTACCTCTCTTATCCTACCTCATTTGCACATGATGTATATAGACTTTTCTACTGTATTATTGAATTTATGTTTGTTTATTCCATCTGTAACTCTGTGTTGTTGTATATGTCAAACTGCTTTGCTTTATCTTGGCCAAGTCACAGTTGCAAATGAGAACTTTTTCTCAACTAGCCTACCTGGTTAAATAAAGGTTAAATGTTTTTTTTTAAATAAAAAATACCTTATTATTATCTATCCTGATGCCTAGTCACTTTACCCTGCCTTAATGTACATATCTACCTCAAATACCTTATTATTTAAGATTTAGATGCACTATTGTAAGTGACTGTTCCACTGGATGTCATAAGGTGAATGTACCAATTTGTAAGTCGCTCTGGATAAGAGCGTCTGCTAAATGACTTAAATGTAATGTAAATGTAATTATCTATCCTGATGCCTAGTCACTTTACCCTGCCTTCATGTACATATCTACCTCAAATACCTTATTATTATTATCTATCCTGATGCCTAGTCACTTTACCCTGCCTTCATGTACATATCTACCTCAAATGCCTCGTAACCTCTGCACATTGATCTGGTACTGGTGCTCCCTGTATATAGCTCCACATTGATCTGGTACTGGTACACCCTGTATATAGCTCCACATTGATCTGGTACTGGTACTCCCTGTATATAGCTCCACAGTGATCTGGTACTGGTACTCCCTGTGTATAGCTCCACATTGATCTGGTACTGGTACTCCCTGTGTATAGCTCCACAAAGATCTGGTACTGGTACTCCCTGTGTATAGCTCCATTCTTGTGTATTTTATTCTTATTGTGTAACTTACTATTTGTCTTATCATTATTTTTTAAATTGCTGACATATGTATAAAATCGAGCACACAGCCATGCAATCTCCATAGACAAACATTGGCAGTAGAATGGCCTTACTGAAGAGCTCAGTGACTTTCAACTTGGCGCCGTCATAGGATGCCACCTTTCCAACAAGTCAGTTCATCACATTTCCCCGGTCAACTGCAAGTGCAGCTATTGTGAAGTGGAAACATCTAGGAGCAACAACGGCTCAGCCACGAAGTGGTAGGCCACACAAGCTCACAGAACGGGACCACTGAGTGCTGAAGCGCGTACAAATCGGCTGTCCTCGGTTGCAACTCTCACTACCGAGTTCCAAACTGCCTCTGGAAATAATGTCAGCACAATAACTGCTGTCAAATAAAATAAAATCAAATGTTATTTGTCACATACACATGGTTAGCAGATGTTAAGCCTACCACTGTGATAACCAACAAGTAATCTAACTAACAATTCCAAAACTAAGTGTAAGGGGATAAAGAATTAAAGTGGCTGGAGTTGGGTCCAATGACAAACTTGATGACTGAGGCCTTGAGATAGAAGCTGTTTTTCAGTCTCTCGTCCCAGCTTTGATGCACCTGTACTGACCTCGCCTTCTGGATGATCGTGGGTGAACAGGGATGTCCTTGACAGGAGAGGGCTGGAGGGCAGGTAGTTTGCCCCCGGTGATGCGTTGCACCCCTCTGGAGAGCCTTACGGTTGGGGCCCCATACCAGGCTGTTGAGGACCAGCATCTGGGTGAGTGCTTTTGGTGAGATGCCTCCTGAGGTTGAAGAGGCGCTACCCTCACCACCTGTGATGTGTATGCCGAGGAACTTAAAACTTGCTACCCTTTCCACTACTGTTCCATCGATGTGGATAGGGGGTGTTCCCTCTGCTGTTTCCTGAAGTCCACAATCATCTCCTTAGTTTTGTTGACGTTGAGTGTGAGGTTATTTTCCTGACACCACACTCCGAGGGCCCTCACCTCCTCCCTGTAGGCCGTCTTTGTTGGTAATCAAGCCTACCACTGTTGTGTCGTCCGCAAACTTGATGACTGAGTTGGAGCGTGCGTGTCAGGAAGTCCAGTACCCAGGTGCACAGGGCGGGGTCGAGACCCAGGGTCTCGAGCTTGATGACGAGCTTGGAGGGTACTATGGTGTTGAATGCCGAGCTGTAGTCGATGAACAGCATTCTCACATAGGTATTCCTCTTGTCCAGGTGGATTAGGGCAGTGTGCAGTGTGGTTGAGATTGCGTCCTCTGTGGACCTATTTGGGCGGTAAGCAAATTGGAGTGGGTCTAGGGTGTCAGGTAGGGTGGAGGTGATATGGTCCTTGACTAGTCTCTCAAAGCACTTCATGATGACGGAAGTGAGTGCTACGGGGCGGTAGTCGTTTAGCTCAGTTACCTTAGCTTTCTTGGGAACAGGAACAATGGTGGCCCTCTTGAAGCATGTGGGAACTGCTCCAGAACTTCATGAAATGGGTTTCCATGGCTGAACAGCCACACACAAGCCTAAGATCACCACGCGCAATGTCAAGCGTTGGCGAGAGTGGTGTAAAGCTCACCACCATTGGACTCTGGAGCAGTGGAAACATGTACTCTGGAGTGATGAACCATGCTTTACCATCTGGCAGTCCGACGGACGAATCTGCGTTTGGCGGATGCTAGGAGGGCGCTACCTGCCTAAATGCATAGAGCCAATCGCAAAGTTTGTTGGAGGAGGAATAATGGTCTGGGGCTATTTTTCATGGTTCGGGCAAGGCCCCTTAGTTCCAGTGAAATCTTAACGCTACAGCATACAATGACATTCTAGACCATCCCTTTGCTGTTTCGGCATGACAATGCCCCCATGCACAAAGCGAGTTCCATATTGAAATGGTTTGTTGAGATCAGTTTGGAATAACTTGACTGGCCTTCAGAGCCTTGACCTTAACCCCATCAAACACCTTTCGGATGAATTGGGACGCTGACTGCGAGCCAGGCCTAATCGTCCAACATGAGTGCCCGACCTCCCTAACGCTCTTGTGGCTGAATGAAAGCAAGTCCCCACAGAAATGTTACAACATCTAGTGGAAATCCTTTCCAGAAGAGTGGAGGCTGTTATAGCAGCAAAGGGAGGACCAACTCCATATTACTGCCCATGAGTTTGAATGAGATGTTTGACGAGCAGGTGTCCATATACTTTTGGTCATGTAGTTTATATTATACATGCTCTATGAAGTAGACTTCTCCGTTCTCGGTGTAAGCTAAGGTACAGGCCATAGGGATTTAGGATAGGATTTAGGGTATATTATACGTACTCTATAAAGTAGACTTCTCCATTCTCGGTGTAAGCCATCTCCCAGTTGCCTGGCAGGGGTCCTAGGGGGTCATCTGGGGAGGCCTGGGGCTGGGCGTGTGTCTGCTGCCCGCTGTCCGAGGTGGATGCGGCCACGTTGTTCAGACCATAGGACGGAGCGTTCTCGCGCGCGAGGTACGGCCGTAGAATACCGCCGCAGCTCTCGTCCTGGTCGCTAGGGTTACCTGTGCACAACAAGGGAGAGGGGAAGAGACTACGAACTAAGGATCCTGGGAAAGTAAGGAGCACAACAACACAGAACAAAACAGAGAGAGGAGGTTTATGTTTCCTGCTGTAACAGGAATGTGGGAATCTAAGGGTGGAATGATAAGACAATTTATGCTAAGAGTACTGTGTGCAATATAGGACTACTAAAACCAACAGCAACAAAAATATATACTATGGTTCACGACTGCTAAACACTTTCTCTCCCTCCCTCTGTAACCCCCCCTGCCTGCTAGTCCAAAAGGAATGGGGCCCAATGACTATAATGAACATGCAGTCAGCCTCTATTTCTCTTAAACCCCCCTCTATCTTGCCCTCCCTGACTTCATCCTCCCACTCTCACTTCCGTGAGCCTTTCAGGGGTGATCAAACGCTAATTCACCACTCTGACAGACTGGCAGGACACACAGAGTGAGCATAGAAGGAGAAAAAAAACTCCATCTAGGAACTGACTGACTGTCTCACAAACTCTCCAGTCCGGACTAACACATTAACACAAGTGATATTTCAAACTCAGTCAGACATTATGCCTAAAAAACTATTCACAAAGTGTTGTTGAGAGAGAGAAAGAGAGTAAGAGAGAAAGACTGAGAGAGAGAGGAAGAGAGTGAGAGAGTGAGAGAGAGAGAGAAAGATGGCGCGAGAGAGAGAGAAAACAAGAGAGAAAGATGGAGGGAGCGAGAGAGAGAACAAGAGAAAGAGAGAAAGCGAGAGACACCCAGCAACACAGGGCAGAAGAGTGGAGAGCACAAACGCAGATACACACTCTCCCTCACACATGCTTTCAAACATGTGCGTAGAAATGAGCACACACACAACTAACCCACACCCCAAACACACACATCCCCCATTGAACAGCCGCCTGGTTTGGTAGTGGTAGTCTATGTGTAATTGTCTGACGGCATGTAAAATGACATACCTGTAAAACTGTTGTTCATTTCTGTAGCCTGGTCGTCATCCTCGTAGTCAGCAGGTCCTACTTGGGCGTTTTGCATGTCATTGTAGGACTTGGTGCGCTTGGGAGTGGACTGCTGGGAGCCTGGAGGGCCGTTGAGGTGCACAGCATCACTGAGAATCACTGTCCCAACCACGGGCTGCCTCGGCGGCTTAGGCGTCCCATAATAGTTACCTAGGCAACAACAGGGACATTAGCATGCCTGAGAAAGAGATGGAGGGAGAGGGAGATAGGAAGTGGTAGGGGGATGGGGAGGGAGGGAGCGAGCGAGGGAGGGCTTGAGACAGAAAGAAGGGGATGAGAGAGTGAGGGGGAGGGAGGGAGGGAGGGAGAGAGGGAGGGGGAGGGAGAGGAAGGGAGAGAGAGAGCACCGGCCTCTCCCTACTAGAATCTGAAGTCAAATGTTTACTGTTTGCTGATGATCTGGTGCTTCTGTCCCCAACCAAGTAGGGCCTACAGCAGCACCTAGATCTTCTGCACAGATTCTGACAGACCTGGGCCCTGACAGTACATCTCAGTAAGACAAAATATGATGGTGTTACAAAAAAGGTCCAGTTGCCAGGACCACAAATACAAATTCCATCTAGACACCGTTGCCCTAGAGCACACAAAACAAATTAACATCAGCGCGACAGGTAACTTCCACAAAGTTGTGAACGATCTGAGAGACAAGGCAAATAAGGCCTATGCCATCAAAACTAACATAACATTCAAGTATTTCTAATCAGTTATAGAACTCATTGCCCTTTATGGTTGTGAGGTCTGGGGTCCGCTCACCAACCAAGAATTCAAAAAATGTGACAAACACCAAATTGAACATCTGCATGCAAAATTCTGCACAAATATCCTCTGTCTACAACGTAAAACAGCAAATGATGCATGCAGAGCAGAATTAGGCCGACACCCGCTAATGATCAAAATCCAGAAAAGAGCCATTAAATTCTACCCACCTAAAAGGAAGCGATTCCCAAACCTTCCATAACAAAGCCATCCCCTACACCTACAGAGACAAGAATATCACTGCACCCGCAATAACATCTGCATGTGACCAATAAACTTTGATATGAACCTGGAGAAGAGTCCCCTAAGCAAGCTGGTCCTGGGGCTCTGTTCACAAACACAAACAGACCCCACCTAACCACAGGACAGCACAATTAGACCCAACCAAATCATGAGAAAACAAAAAGATAATTACACATTGGAAAAACACTGAGCAGACTAGAATGATAAAAAACAGAGAGTCCTTAGTGGCACAATACCTGATCACTGTAACTGACCCAAAATTAAGGAATGCTTCACTATGTACAGACTCATTGAGCATAGCCTTACTATTGAGAAAGGCTGCCGTAGGCAGACCTGGCTCTCAAGAGAAGACAGGCTATGTGCACACTGCCCACAAAATGAGGTGGAAACTGAGCTGCACTTCCTAACCTCCTGCCAAATGTATGACCATTTCAGAGATACACATTTCCCTTAGATTGCACAGATGCACAAAGAATTAGAAAACAAATCCAATTTTGATAAACTCTCATATCTACTGGGTGAAATCACAGCATCAAGATTTGTGACCTGTTTCCACACGAAAAGGGCAACCAGTGAAGACCAAACACCATTATAAATACAACCTAGATTTATTTTCCCTTTTGTAACTATTTGCTCATCGTTACAACACTGTATATAGACATAATGACATTTACTGTTGTTTATTTCACTTTTGTTTATTATCTATTTCACTTGCTTTGGCAATGTAAACATATGTTTCCCATGCCAATAAAGCCCCTTAAATTGAATTGAAATTGAGAGAGGGGGAGGGAGGGAGGGTGAGAGAAGGAGGGGGAGGGAGCGAGAGATAGAACACCGAGAGATAGAGGACAGAGATGTAGAGAACAGAGAGATAGACCCAGAAAGATAGCGGAGAGGGGATCTATAAAATCTCAATGCAGTGGAAAGAGAGACAATGGCAGAGCACAAAGAGTCCTGAAATGGTGGAAATAAGCAGCTGCAGGAAAAGCAGGCTTTTTCCCCTAGTCAGTGTTGTTATGGACTGAGAGGGAGCAGAGAGAATACAAGCCCCAATACAACGGGCCAGCTCAGAGAACTTTACCTTGTTAAAGTATACATTCCAATGGCTGGCTTATCACTGGTCAGTACCAGATCTGTTGCTTAAGTTTATTTCCCGTAAAACCCATTGATAAGCAAATACCATCCACAATGCAATGCAAGAGACAGTGACACATGCTCAAAACCACATTCTAAATGTATGTCCCTATCTACAACTGATGAACTGTAAATCCCGATCTTCAGAAATCATCTTGAAAATAGATTTGAAAAGTCTCGCCACAATTTTTGGAAAGAAAAAATGTTGGGCATGAGAATTGGACTCATATCTCAATGCAACTGCATGTCATTGAGACCTACTGTACAAAGGTCTGCCTCACATTTGTATTGGGAAGGCATCCGGCTCCTGTGGACAGGTATTTGACACTGTCTGCGGGGGAGGGAGAAAGGAGCCAAACACACAATAGTACAGGTGGCAAGGAGATTAACACTACACGCACGCACGCACGCACACGCACGCACGCACGCACACACACACACACACACACACAGGTGGATTCTGTCAGGACAGAAGACGTATCACTGTGGTACACTGTCCTAATCTAGGTAAGGATAACCTTGTGATCTGTTTGTATGTGTATGTTTTGTATTGTATAATTTTTTATAAATTATAAAAGTCAAAATAAATATTATCAGGTCAGAAATCCTAAATACAATCTTACAAAAAAGAGAAAGATTATCTTCTGCACTCCTACAGTACCATAGCATCATCATCATCCTCCTCACCAGCATCACTAAAATCAACACCACCACCAGCATCATCCTCATCACCAGCATCACTAAAACCAACACCACCAGCATCATCCTCATCACCAGCATCACTAAAACCAACATCCCCAGCATCATCATCCTCACCTTCAAACGTTCCTATTTCCAGTAGTGTTCCACTCTGCTCAAGGTTCAAGAAGTCCTCCACAGACAGGAAGTTGTAATCAACCCCGGGGACCTCCCCGTCTCGAGGGGGGCGTGTCGTACCTGGAGAGAGAGGAAACCAAGGTTATTATCAACATTACTACCAACCACTCTGACCGAAGACCAGGGAGAAGTTTTCGAGGTGCTTCTCAGTGGCAGTTACATTTGCCAAAACCTACTCAACCTATTAATTAACAAAAATAAACATTAGGGCCTCTCTGTGGGCGGAAACAAAGATTGAGGAGGAGGAAGTAGCCGGTAATCTACAGTATAATCAGTAATCAGTCACAGAGCTAGCTATGTAGCTAGCTAGTATTCACACACAGCTAGCTATGTATCTAGCTAGTATTCACACACAGCTAGCTATGTATCTAGCTAGTATTCACACACAGCTAGCTATGTAGCTAGCTAGTATTCACACACAGCTAGCTATGAGCTAGCTAGTATTCACACACTGTTAGCTATGAGCTAGCTAGTACTCACACAAAGCTAGCTATGTAGCTAGCTAGCATACACACAGCTAGCCATGTAGCTAGTTACTATGCACACACAGCTAGCTATGTAGCTAGCTAGTATACACATATAGCTAGCTAGTATTTGTAAGCAAAAAGCATATAACACCGGATCCGGAAGTTCAAACGTCATCGCTAGATAGAGTCAAAAAGAGTGCCTCGGCCCCTCTTGCTTGGTTAGCTACTCTGGTTCCCCAGGACCCTAGTGGATTTACACTACACAAGGGGGAGCTTCCTCTCTGGGTGGAACACAATGACGATGTGGACAAAAGTTTGCGCTGCCCCCCCAAAAGCATACTCTGCCCTTGCACATGCCTGCACATCGATCGCACATCGATCGACAGTGTGAAGCTTGTAGCCACCATAAGGCCTGAGGGAGGACAAGACAGAGGAACAGGTCCACACAAACTGGAGATGTGGGAGCTGAAAGTGACAGGGTGCAATGTCGGTCACTGCTCTCTTTGAGGCTGCAGTGAACAGAGAAGACTTGGACATGATGTGAGGAGACAGGACAGTAAGAAAGTCTCACACACCCCTACCTCACTCTGCCAGTGGTGGTAAACCACAGGCTTTAAAACATCAGGCTTTAAACGCAACCCCAGAGATGAATGAGTCACACACCCCCCTTTTCTTCCTATTATTCTGTTTATTATTTTCCAATAAGAAAAGCCAGAGATATAGACATTAACATGACTCAGAGGAACTGACACTATTGCTTGGCTATTTATTTTCCTTTCTGGCACTGCGATCATACACTATGGCTTAAAAGACCCCCTGTGGTCGTTTTCATTAAAAAACATTTGTCTCTATGGTCTAACTGAACCACATATTTGTCTCCAAAGTCCATCTGTAGTATAAAGGCCTACCTGCATCACCATGAAGAACATTGGGACTTTCTAACTATGACTGTAATGGGAACTGATTTGAGTCATTCCTCTCCTGCATTTACTGTAACTAAGTACTGACCTGTTTAACTGCCACTATCAAACATCTGTCAGTGTTGAATGTTACCGTTAAAGTTTGAGGCCAGACTGAGCCGAGGGAACGCTGATAATGGATCTTTGATGCTGTGTGATTCTGTTGTGTCTTCCTTTCAGCCTCTCAGCCTGGAGTTTACAGAACATGTGGTACTGTCGGATTAGAATATAAAGGGCCTGTCTCCAAGAGGCCCGCGAGCCCGCTTGATCCAGTAGATCACGCAAAGCTCCTGCAACATCTGTCTGACACTGAACTCTGTCCAAGGTTTCGAGCCTGGTTCCACAGCTACACCAGGGGAAGAAGACAGAGGGTGATGGTTTCTAGCCTGGTACCCCAGCTATACCAGGGGAAGAAGACAGAGGGTGATGGTTTCTAGCCTGGTACCCCAGCTATACCAGGGGAAGAAGACAGAGGTTGATAGTTTCTAGCCTGGTTCCACAGCTACACCAGGGGAAGAAGACAGAGGGTGATGGTTTCTAGCCTGTTTCCACAGCTACACCAGGGGAAGAAGACAGAGGGTGATGGTTACTAGCCTGGTTCCACAGCTACACCAGGGGAAGAAGACAGGGGGTGATGGTTTCTAGCCTGGTTCCACAGCTACACCAGGGGAAGAAGACAGAGGGTGATGGTTTCTAGCCTGGTCCTACAGCTACACCAGGGGAAGAAGACAAAGGGTGATGGTTACTAGCCTGGTTCCACAGCTACACCAGGGGAAGAAGACAGAGGGTGATGGTTTCTAGCCTGGTACCCCAGCAATACCAGGGAAAGAAGACAGAGGGTGATGGTTTCTAGCCTGGTCCTACAGCTACACCAGGGGAAGAAGACAGAGGGTGATGGTTTCTAGCCTTGTTCCACAGCTACACCAGGGGATGAAGACAGAGGGTGATGGTTTCTAGCCTGGTTCCACAGCTACACCAGGGAAAGAAGACAGAGGGTGATGGTTTATAGCCTGGTTCCACAGCTAGACCAGGGGGAAAAAGACAGAGGGTGATGGTTTATAGCCTGGTTCCACAGCTAGACCAGGGGGAAAAATACAGAGGGTGATGGTTTCTAGCCTGGTTCCACAGCTACACCAGGGGGAAAAAGACAGAGGGTGATGGTTTCTAGCCTGGTTCCACAGCTACACCAGGGGAAGAGGACAGAGGGTGATGGCTAATGGTGAGTCTCTGATCCACCTCTACGCAGACAACACCATTCTGTATACTTCTGGCCCTTCTTTGGACACTGTATTAACAACCCTCCAGGCAAGCTTCAATGCCATACAACTCTCCTTCCGTGGCCTCCAATTGCTCTTAAATACAAGTAAAACTAAATGCATGCTCTTCAACCGATCGCTACCTGCACCTACTCACCTGTCCAACATCACTACTCTGGACGGCTCTGACTTAGAATACATGGACAACTACAAATACTTAGGTGTCTGGTTAGACTGTAAACTCCTTCCAGACCCATATCAAACATCTCCAATCCAAAGTTAAATCTAGAATTGGCTTCCTATTTCGCAACAAAGCATCCTTCACTCATGCTGCCAAACATACCCTTGTAAAACTGACCATCCTACCAATCCTCGACTTTGGCGATGTCATTTACAAAATAGCCTCCAATACCCTACTCAACAAATTGGATGCAGTCTATCACAGTGCAATCCGTTTTGTCACCAAAGCCCCATATACTACCCACCATTGCGACCTGTACACTCTCGTTGGCTGGCCCTCGCTTCATACTCGTCGCCAAACCCACTGGCTCCATGTCATCTACAAGACCCTGCTAGGTAAAGTCCCCCCTTATCTCAGCTTGCTGGTCACCATAGCATCTCCCACCTGTAGCACACACTCCAGCAGGTATATCTCTCTAATCACCCCCAAAACCAATTCTTTCTTTGGCCGCCTCTCCTTCCAGTTCTCTGCTGCCAATGACTGGAACGAACTACAAAAATCTCTGAAACTGGAAACACTTATCTCGCTCACTAGCTTTAAGCACCAACTGTCAGAGCAACTCACAGATTACTGCACCTGCACATAGCCCACCTATAATTTAGCCCAAACAACTACCTCTTTCCCAACTGTATTTAATTTATATATTTATTTTGCTCCTTTGCACCCCATTATTTTTATTTCTACTTTGCACATTCTTCCATTGCAAAACTACCATTCCAGTGTTTTACTTGCTATATTGTATTTACTTTGCCACCATGGCCTTTTTTGCCTTTACCTCCCTTCTCACCTCATTTGCTCACATTGTATATAGACTTGTTTATACTGTATTATTGACTGTATTTTTGTTTTACTCCATGTGTAACTCTGTGTCGTTGTATCTGTCGAACTGCTTTGCTTTATCTTGGCCAGGTCGCAATTGTAAATGAGAACTTGTTCTCAACTTGCCTACCTGGTTAAATAAAGGTGAAATAAAAAATAAAATAAATAAATAAAATGGCACATTGAGTCCTTGGTCAGAGGTCACCTCTAGTGTGCCACAAGGTGGTGTGGTTGTACCATATCTGTTTCTCCTTCACATGTCCACCCGAAAAGTTGTCTTCAGTGACACACTGGACGATGTAGGGCTGTCCCGAGCCATACCTTTAACCAGTAACCAAGATGACACTTGGAGGCAAAGCAGCTGGAAGAGTGGGCCACATCCAACAACATGCTCCTGAATGGGAAAGAGTCTGGAAATGAAAATGCGGATATGCTTTTCTAGAGATCATCCACAACCTGCACCACTAATCCTAGGAGGTCAGGAAGTGTCCGTGGTAAAAACAACTAAGTATCTTGGTTTTCATCTAGACTCTAACCTCAGTGGTGACATACATGTGGAGCAGTCAGTGAGGAAGGCCTCAAAACACCTGCACTTTGACTGTTCTTGCCAGGATTGACCTACCCACTGAAGATCTGGTCACAGTATACACTACACTGGTCAGGTCTGGTCTGGAATACGGTAGAGTCCTGTTAGTTGGATACAATAAAAAGCAACTAGACAGGGTGCAGAGGAGGGCCTTGAGGATCATCTCCAGAGGTGGAGCAGTCCAACCACAGCTCCCCTCACTGCAGAGCAGGGTAGAGCCGGCAGCAGTGTACCTGGTGAAGGACATGCACACTCTTGACCATTCACTGAATGACCTGCTCCCTCCAAAAAGAGGTAACTGCACCACCAGGCTCCTGAAAAACAGCCATGAACTGTCCTGTATAACTGTCCTGTATAACTGTCCTGTATAATTTGTAAGTCGCTCTGGATAAGAGCGTCTGCTAAATGACTTAAATGTAATGTAAATGTATAACTGTCCTGTATAACTGTCCTGTATAACTGTCCTGTATAACTGTCCTGTATAACTGTCCTGTATAACTGTCCTGTATAGCTGTCCTGTATAACTGTCCTGTATAACTGTCCTGTATAGCTGTCCTGTATAGCTGTCCTGTATAACTGTCCTGTATAACTGTCCTGTATAACTGTCCTGTATAGCTGTCCTGTATAGCTGTCCTGTATAACTGTCCTGTATAACTGTCCTGTCCTGTCCTGTATATAACTGTCCTGTATAGCTGTCCTGTATAACTGTCCTGTATAACTGTCCTGTATAACTGTCCTGTATATAACTGTCCTGTATAACTGTCCTGTATAACTGTCCTGTATAACTGTCCTGTATAACTGTCCTGTATAACTGTCCTGTATAGCTGTCCTGTATAGCTGTCCTGTATAACTGTCCTGTATAACTGTCCTGTATAGCTGTCCTGTATAACTGTCCTGTATAACTGTCCTGTATAACTGTCCTGTATAACTGTCCTGGTCTAACAAAAATACAACAAATGTGTGGGCTTTACAGAGGAGATGACTTTCTACTACATCTGGTCAATTCATTTTACCCTTCCGGCCTGCACCTTTAAAGTTAGCTTCTCAATGTCAATCATCTGGCCATATTTCCGGTTAACAGTTTGGCTAATGTCAAAATGTTATCAACTATGATATGCTAGCTAACCAGTCTCCTGGTTAATGATTAGTGAACTGGAGTTCTCTCTATCTTAGAGTTGTTTTGTACAAAAGAGCCCAACGGATCATATATATATATACATAGAGATATATATATAGAGAGATCTCTCTCTCTCTCTCTCTCTCTCTCTCTCTCTCTCTCTCTCTCTCTCTCTCTCTCTCTCTCTCTCTCTCTCTCTCTCTCTCTCTCTCTCTCTCTCTCTCTCTCTCTCTCTCTCTCTCTCTCTCTCTCTCTCTCTCTCTCTCTCTCTCTCTCTCTCTCTCTCTCTCTCTCTCTCTCTCTCAGAAGACAACAGAGACAGGGGTCATTGTGTTCCTCTCTTTACAGAGGCAGAGGCATCACACACCTGGCAGATGGAAGTCCTAACTCATCTGTGAGTATGACAGTCACGACACACTCTTACACACAGTCAGGGAGGCAGGCACGCACACCCAGCTTGGTAAGAGTTCAAAGTTGTCGTCCAGAACCAAAGCCGTTTCTCTGAGCACTGTGTTTACTTCTCTCATTACAGTGAAGAAAGGGGCCAGTTGTGATGGAGAAGACACAAGGTAAAAATCAACAAGGCAGAACAGTTCAATGGTAGGCCATCATTCTAATTAAGAATTAGTTCTTAACTGACTTGACTAGTTAAATAAAGGTAAAAATTCTCAGTGGCCTTCTAGATGACAAAGACGATAATGGTTTCATACTCCCAACCAAAATGCCATACAATACCCTGGAATCAGATGGGATTATACTGTTCTCTAACTCATCTGTTGATAGTTTGAGTGACAGTCACGACACACTCTTACACACAGTCAGGGAGGCAGGATTCTGTAACAATAATCAATTGGTCCAAACCAATGTTTTTCACTTAAACCCCTCCCAGTCGATGATCTGCTACAGGAAGGATGCTCTAAATATAGAGTTAAGGGCACAAACCTCTCTCTTTTCAAAGCAGTCAAATATCTGTGTTCATTCTTTTTTTTTTAGAAAGGCTAAAAATACTTCATCACTGTCAGCTTAAAAAACATAAAACCTTTTTCAAAATGGGAGTTACAAGTTCCTTTTTAAATTCAAACCCTAATGTCAGTTGAGCTCTCATTTGCAGAGTGAACCACTAGAATTAGATGACATAATGGATTCTTCACAGACAGACAGACAGACAGACAGACAGACAGACAGACAGACAGACAGACAGACAGACAGACAGACAGACAGACAGACAGACAGACAGACAGACAGACAGACAGACAGACAGACAGACAGACAGACAGACAGACAGACAGACAGACAGACAGACAGACAGACAGACAGACAGACAGACAGACAGACAGACAGACAGACAGACAGACAGACAGACAGACAGACAGACAGACAGACAGACAGACAGACAGACAGACAGACAGACAGACAGACAGACAGACAGACAGACAGACAGACAGACAGACAGACAGACAGACAGACAGACAGACAGACAGACAGACAGACAGACAGACAGACAGACAGACAGACAGACAGACAGACAGACAGACAGACAAGACAGACAGACAGCAGACAAGCAGCAGGCAGCAGACAGGTAGGCTTGAGGCAGACAGGCAGCAGACAGGTAGGCTTGAGGCAGACAGGCAGCAGACAGGCAGGCAGCAGACAGGTAGGCTTGAGGCAGACAGGCAGCAGACAGGTAGGCTTGAGGCAGACAGGCAGCAGACAGGTAGGCTTGAGGCAGACAGGCAGCAGGCAGGCAGCAGGCAGGCAGCAGGCAGGCAGCAAACAGGCAGCAGACAGGCAGCAGACAGGCAGCAGGCAGGCAGGCAGCAGACAGGCAGGCAGCAGACAGGTAGGCTTGAGGCAGACAGGCAGCAGACAGGTAGGCTTGAGGCAGACAGGCAACAGGCAGGCAGCAGGCAGGCAGCAAACAGGCAGCAGACAGGCAGCAGACAGGCAGCAGACAGGCAGCAGACAGGCAGCAGACAGGCAGCAGACAGGCAGCAGACAGGCAGCAGGAAGACAAAAGGCTCAGTGAGGAAAGGCTTGGCCTCATTACTATCTATGTCCCTCCTTTCTATTCTCTGAAACGACATGAACAATGACTGGGACTAAGTCAGACTTGGCCCCAGCACTAATCAACTTCCCAAGCCACTCAGCATCAATGGAATGATTATTTGTCAAGTTGTGAAAAGTTCCAGTTTATTGTATGGAAAGAAAACGGAGTATACAGTATACATAATCATTTCAGCAGAGACTTTGGGAACTATATTAATCAGGAATATCTATACTAATGGTCATGTTGTTCCTAAATACAGTAAGATAAACTAAACTAAATACAGTAAGATAGACCATTCACTGGATCTTACTTATAATTATCCCTTTAACTCAGGGTTCTCAAACTCGGTCCTGGGGTGAACGTTTTGGGTTTTGTCCAAGCACTACACAGTTGATGAAAAAAATCTACAAATCGTCAAGCTTTGATTATTTGAATCAGCTTTGTAGTGTTAGGACAAAAAACAAGTTTGGAAACGCTGATTAACTGTTTGAAAAACAGTAACAGGTGTGAGAGAGAAATATACCCAGCCACAAACACCAGAACAGAGAACAGACACATACAGTAGAACTAGACAGCTACAGCCTCGCTGCAACAGCCAGCCTCAGTCCTGTTGCTAAGGACAACAAGAGGGGTATTACATGTTGCACTTCCAGTGTGCAAGAAAAGATGACAGATTAAATAGTTATCTGCATATAAATGGTAGTGTGTGTGTGTGTGTGTGTGTGTGTGTGTGTGTGTGTGTGTGTGTGTGTGTGTGTGTGTGTGTGTGTGTGTGTGTGTGTGTGTGTGTGTGTGTGTGTGTGTGTGTGTGTGTGTGTGTGTGTGTGTGTGTGTGTGTGTGTGTGTGTGTGTGTGTGTGTGTGTGTGTGTGTGCGTGCGTGTACTACTGTATGTAATGGAGAGTATAGGCTGAGGAACTGAGTGTTTAATGACCAACCTATGACACATACTGTACAGACCAGTGTAGTAGCACATCATAAAGCCTGGCAGTGTGACACACGCAGTCTAGTGTCTGGCCGATTTTGACTTTGTGATGACATGATTAGGATCCCTGTCCTGTTTACAGCAGCGTCAACACAGGAGACATAACCTCTCTCCCCAGAGATCTGATACCAACAACCTCACGCCACCGTTAGCCAGTTATACGTTTTACCTGTCAGAGCCTAGATTAATTACAGTGCCTTGCGAAAGTATTCGGCCCTCTTGAACTTTGCGACCTTTTGCCACATTTCAGGCTTCAAACAAAAAGATATAAAACTGTATTTTTTTGAGAAGAATCAACAACAAGTGGGACACAATCATGAAGTGGAACAACATTTATTGGATATTTCAAACTTTGTTAACAAATCAAAAACTGAAAAATTGGGTGTGCAAAATTATTCAGCCCCCTTAAGTTAATACTTTGTAGCGCCACCTTTTGCTGCGATTACAGCTGTAAGTCGCTTGAGGTATGTCTCTATCAGTTTTGCACATCGAGAGACTGAATTTTTTTCCCATTCCTCCTTGCAAAACAGCTCGAGCTCAGTGAGGTTGGATGGAGAGCATTTGTGAACAGCAGTTTTCAGTTCTTTCCACAGATTCTCGATTGGATTTAGGTCTGGACTCAGGTCTTTTGCAGACTCCATCAGGTTTTCTTCCAGAATGGTCCTGTATTTGGCTCCATCCATCTTCCCATCAATTTTAACCATCTTCCCTGTCCCTGCTGAAGAAAAGCAGGCCCAAACCATGATGCTGCCACCACCATGTTTGACAGTGGGGATGGTGTGTTCAGGGTGTTGCTTTTACGCCAAACATAACGTTTTGCATTGTTGCCAAAAAGTTCCATTTTGGTTTCATCTGACCAGAGCACCTTCTTCCACATGTTTGGTGTGTCTCCCAAGTGGCTTGTGGCAAACTTTAAACGACACTTTTTATGGATATCTTTAAGAAATGGCTTTCTTCTTGCCACTCTTCCATAAAGGCCAGATTTGTGCAATATATGACTGATTGTTGTCCTATGGACAGATTCTCCCACCTCAGCTGTAGATCTCTGCAGTTCATCCAGAGTGATCATGGGCCTCTTCGCTGCATCTCTGATCAGTCTTCTCCTTGTATGAGCTGAAAGTTTAGAGGGACGGCCAGGTCTTGGTAGATTTGCAGTGGTCTGATACTCCTTCCATTTCAATATTATCGCTTGCACAGTGCTCCTTGGGATGTTTAAAGCTTGGGAAATCTTTTTGTATCCAAATCCGGCTTTAAACTTCTTCACAACAGTATCTCGGACCTGCCTGGTGTGTTCTTTGTTCTTCATGATGCTCTCTGCGCTTTTAACGGACCTCTGAGACTATCACAGTGCAGGTGCATTTATACGGAGACTTGATTACACACAGGTGGATTGTATTTATCATCATTAGTCATTTAGGTCAACATTGGATCATTCAGAGATCCTCACTGAACTTCTGGAGAGAGTTTGCTGCACTGAAAGTAAAGGGGCTGAATAATTTTGCACGCCCAATTTTTCAGTTTTTGATTTGTTAAAAAAGTTTGAAATATCCAATAAAATGTCGTTCCACTTCATGATTGTGTCCCACTTGTTGTTGATTCTTCACAAAAAAATACAGTTTTATATCTTTATGTTTTAAGCCTGAAATGAGGCAAAAGGTCGCAAAGTTCAAGGGGGGCGAATACTTTCGCAAGGCACTGTATATATAAAAATTGTCCGATTAATCGGTAACAGCTTTTTTTGGTCCTCCAATAATCAGTATTGGCGTTGAAAAATTATGATCAGTCGACCTCTAGTAGGGTTTCAGATACTCTCTGAAGAGGTAGGGTTTCAGATACTCTATGAAGAAGTAGGGTTTCAGATACTCTCTGAAGAGGTAGGGTTTCAGATACTCTCTGAAGAGGTAGGGTTTCAGATACTCTCTGAAGAGGTAGGGTTTCAGATACTCTCTGAAGAGGTAGGGTTTCAGATACTCTCTGAAGAGGTAGGGTTTCAGATACTCTCTGAAGAGGTAGGGTTTCAGATACACTTTGAAGCGGTCGGGTTTCATATACTCTTTGAAAAGGTAGGGTTTCAGATGTTCTTTGAAGAGGTCAGGTTTCAGATACTCTTTGAAGAGGTAGGGTTTCAGATGTTCTTTGAAAAGGTAGGGTTTCAGATGTTCTTTGAAGAGGTCGGGTTTCAGATACTCTGAAGAGGTAGGGTTTCAGATACTCTTTGAAGAGGTAGGGTTTCAGATACTCTTTGAAGCGGTCGGGTTTCATATACTCTTTGAAAAGGTAGGGTTTCAGATGTTCTTTGAAGAGGTCGGGTTTCAGATACTCTTTGAAGAGGTAGGGTTTCAGATACTCTTTGAAGAGGTCGGGTTTCAGATACTCTTTGAAAAGGTAGGGTTTCAGATGTTCTTTGAAGAGGTCGGGTTTCAGATACTCTTTGAAGAGGTCGGGTTTCAGATACTCTTTGAAGAGGTTGGGTTTCAGATACTCTTTGAAGAGGTTGGGTTTCAGATACTCTTTGAAGATATCAGGTTTCAGATACTCTTTGAAGAGGTCGGGTTTCAGATACTCTTTGAAGAGGTCAGGTTTCAGATACTCTTTGAAGAGGTCGGGTTTCAGATACTCTTTGAAGAGGTCGGGTTTCAGATACTCTTTGAAAAGGTAGGGTTTCAGATGCTCTTTGAAGAGGTCGGGTTTCAGATACTCTTTGAAGATGTCAGGTTTCAGATACTCTTTGAAAAGGTAGGGTTTCAGATACTCTTTGAAGATGTCAGGTTTCAGATACTCTTTGAAAAGGTAGGGTTTCAGATACTCTTTGAAAAGGTAGGGTTTCAGATACTCTTTGAAGATGTCAGGTTTCAGATACTCTTTGAAAAGGTAGGGTTTCAGATACTCTTTGAAAAGGTAGGGTTTCAGATACTCTTTGAAAAGGTAGGGTTTCAGATACTCTTTGAAAAGGTAGGGTTTCAGATACTCTTTGAAAAGGTAGGGTTTCAGATACTCTTTGAAAAGGTAGGGTTTCAGATACTCTTTGAAAAGGTAGGGTTTCAGATGCTCTTTGAAAAGGTAGGGTTTCAGATGCTCTTTGAAAAGGTAGGGTTTCAGATGTTCTCTGAAGATGGGCACTCTGCTGTCCTATTATCAGGGCCAAGCTGGTTCCACTATTGGGGCACAAGGACTTTGACTGGGTTGAGCGGGAGGTGACCTCCCATAGGAGTGCGACGGCAAAGAGACCAGAGTTGGCAAAACAGAGTACCCGGGTTGGGATGTAGGGTTTGAGTATAGCCTAAAGGTAGGGAGAAGCAGTTCCCCTTGCTGCTCTGTAGCCAAGCACCAGGGTCTTGTAGTGGATGCAGGCTTGACATATACCATATTTAGCATGTGAACTATAAATAGCTTGTAGTGAAAGCCTCTCCCTGCTGGCAGTTGATAAAAAGCTGCTGTGGAGCAGGATCGGTAGCAGAGGAACAGGGGACGTGTGTCCCTGAAGTGGCCTGTAAAGTGTCTGCTCTGACCCACATCCTGCCTCCAACACTGGGCCACTCTCTGGGCTGGGGCCCGGCTAGCCAACGCATCAACAGCTACAGACACGTTGCTGATCTCAGTGAATGGTCATCACCATAGTCACTAGCATCACTCTCCCTTGATATTTTAACTCAATGGGATCACCTGGTTAAATAAAGGTTGTGAATCATAATGTCTACAATAGCTAGTGATTTGATAGACATTTGGACACAGCACTAGATGATTAATTCAAATTATCATCCATCCTGCCTAATACCCATTTAATGCAGCTGTAGACTACTGGCAGGTAAGCACAGTGAGAGCATGATGGAACTCCAGATCAGTGTGGAGCGTCCCACAGTGTGGACCAGAGACAGCAGTAGGCAGCATTTCCCGTGTGGTGGCAACATGGAAAACAGCAGTCCTACCAAGACACCATGCTGATAAAACTAACATGAGGCCCTTTATCTCAGAGAGAGAGGGGAACAACACCCCTCCTATCTACAGCACACTGAACCTACAAACACGACTCACTGTAGTCTTAGGGAGAGTGTAACCTAAAACACCCTTTCATAATGATCCATTTTAATGTCAAGGCACAAACTTTCAGCTATTTTAACATGGGTTGAGGTGTGTAGTTATGGCTTAGCTAGAGAAAACGGGATGAGAAAGGGGTGAAATTCAACTAGAAACAGGAGTAAAGTATGTCCAAACTGCTTGCACAGTGGAAAGGTGCTGTCAATAAAGCTGTCAACTTGAGCAATAAAGGGGGAAACAAAAACAAGTAACAAAAAGGAAATGTGAAGAGGTATGAAACAATCACAGATGACAACACCTTGGTATTCTGAGTACTACAGCCCACAAAGAACAAACAACAGGAGAGCAGGCAGAGATCCACCCTCACCCTCAAACCAACAAATGCCTTGATAGCTCATAATCCACACACACACACACTTTATGCTGTGTGTGTGCAACTGATGTGAAATGGCTAGCTAGTTGCGGTGGTGCGCGCTAATAGCGTTTCAATCGGTGACCTCACTCGCTTTGAGACCTTGAAGTAGTGGTTCCCCTTGCTCTGCAAGGGACGCGGCTTTTGTGGTGTGAGGGGTAATGAAGCTTTGTGAGTGACTGTGGTTGATGTGTGCAGAGGGTCCCTGGTTCGAGGCCAGGTTGGGTTGAGGAGAGGGACGGAAGCTATACTGTTACATGTGTATAATACAACACATCATTCTACTACATCATTACACAAATTAAACAATTCATAGATATACAATAACTCTGATCCCATTATTAGTAATCATAATTTGAGGCATTCCAGGGATGCGTTTCTTTGTGGGAGTGTTGAATTCCAACATCCCATAATGATATGTGGTAAACATGAGAGCTCTAGGGAACAACATTCAGCCTCCATTTTGTCTGGCATGAGAAAAAGCAGATTTCCCAGCCATCTGGCTGCTGAATCATTCACAATCCACAGATCCCCACTTTGCCTGTGTAGTGGAGAACAAGTTGTGGAATCCCCTTTTATTTACACACACACACACACACACACACACACACACACACACACACACACACACACACACACACACACACACACACACACACACACACACACACACACACACACACACACACACACACACACACACACAGTTGAAGTCAGAAGTTTACATACACATTAGCCAAATACATTAAACTCAGTTTTTCACAATTCCTGACATTAGATCCTAGTAAAAAGTCCCTGTCTTAGGTCAGTTAGGATCACCACTTCATTTGAAGAATGTGAAATGTCAAAATAATAGTTGAAAGAGTTATTTATTTATTTCAACACATTCCCAGTGGGTCAATAAGTTTACACACACTCAATTAGTATTAGATATATTTGCCTTTAAATTGTTTAACTTGGGTCAAACCCTTCAGGTAGCCTTCCACAATCTTCCCACAATAAGTTAGGTGAATTTTGGCCCATTCTTCCGACAGAGCTGGTGTAACTGAGTCAGGTTTGTAGTCCTCCTTGCTCGCACAAGCTTTTTCAGTTCTGCCCACAAATGTTCTATAGGCTTGAGGTCAGGGCTTTGTGATGGCCATTCCAATACCTTGACTTTGTTGTCCTTAAGCCATTTTGCCACAACTTTGGAAGTTTGCTTGGGGTCACTGCCCATTTGGAAAACCCATTTGAGACAAAGCTTTAACATCCTGACTGATGTCTTGAGATGTTGCTTCAATATATCCACGTAATTTGCTATCCTCATGATGCCATCTATTTTGTGAAGTGCACCAGTCCCTCCTGCAGCAAAGCACCCCCAAACATGATGCTCTATTTTGGGATGTTTCAGCTCAGACATTAGAGGTTCTATTTTTGTTTCATCAGACCAGAGGATATTTCTACAAAAAGTATGATCTTTGTCCCCATGTGCAGTTGCAAACCGTAGTCTGGCTTTTTTATGGCGGTTTTGGAGCAATGGCTTCTTCCTTGCTGAGCGGTCGATATAAGACTAATTTTACTGTGGAAATAGATACTTCTGTACCTGTTTCCTCCAGCATCTTCACAAGGTCCTTTGTTGTTCTGGGATTGATTTGCACTTTTCGCACACAAAGTACCTTCATCTCGAGGAGACAGAAAGCGTCTCCTTCCTGAGAGGTATGACGGCTGTGTGGTCCCATGGTTTTTATACTTGCGTACTATTGTTTGTACAGATGAACGTGGTACCTTCAGGCATTTGTAAATTGCTCCCAAGGATGACCCAGACTTGTGGAGGTCTCAAAAGAAAATCAGTTCAGAGATCTTGGCTGATTTCTTTTGATTTTCCCATGATGTCAAGCAAAGAGGCATTGAGATTGAAGGTAGGCCTTGAAATACAGTCACAGGTACCCCTCCAATTCACTGAAATTATGTCAATTAGCCTATGAGAAGCTTCTAAAGCCATGACATCATTTTCTGGAATTTTCCAAGTTGTTTAAAGGCACAGTCAACTTAGTGTATGTAAACTTCTGACCCACTGGAATTGTGAAACAGTGAAGTGAAATAATCTGTTTTTAAACAATTGTTGGAAAAATGACTTGTGTCATGCACAAAGTAGATGTCCTAACTAGAGTTCAACCGATTATGATTTTTTTAACGCCGATACCGATGCCGATTATTGGAGGACCAAGAAAAGCCGATACCGATTAATCTGACTATTTTTTACATTTATTTGTAACAATGACAATACTGAATGAACACTTATTTTAACTTAATATAATACATCAATAAAATCAATTTTGTCTCAAATAAATAATGAAACATGTTCAATTTGGTTTAAATAATGCAAAACCAAAGTGTTGGAGAAGAAATTAAAAGTGAAATATGTGCCATGTAAGAAAGCTAAACGTTTAAGTTCCTTGCTCAGAACATGAGAACATATGAAAGCTGGTGCTTACTTTTAACATGAGTCTTCAATATTCCCAGGTAGGAAGTTTTAGGTTGTAGTTATTATAGGAATTATAGGACTATTTCTCTCTATACCATTTGTATTTCATATACCTTTGACTGTTGGATGTTCTTATAGGCACTTTAGTATTGCCAGTGTAACAGTATAGCTTCCGACGCTCTCCTCGCCGATAACTGGGCTCGAACCAGGAACACATCAACAACAAGCCATCCTCGAAGCAGCGTTACCCATGCAGAGCAAGGGAAATAACTACTCCAAGTCTCAGAGCGAGTGACATTTGAAACGCTATTAGCGCGCACCCCGCTAACTAGCTAGCCATTTCACATCGGTTACACCAGTCTAATCTCGGGAGTTGATAGGCTTGAAGTCATAAACAGCGCAATGCTTGAAACACAGCGATGAGCTGCTGGCAAAACGCACGAAAGTGCTGTTTGAATGAATGCTTACGAGCCTGCTGCTGCCTACCATCGCTCAGTCAGACTGTTCTATCAAATCATAGACTTAATTATAACATAATAACACACAGAAATACGAGCCTTAGGTCATTAATATGTTAGAATCTGGAAACTATCATCTCGAAAACAAGACGTTTATTCTTTCAGTGAAATACGGAACTGTTCCGTATTTTATCTAACGGGTGGCATCCATAAATCAAAATATTCCTGTTACATTGCACAACCTTCAATGTTATGTCATAATTACGTAAAATTCTGGCAAATTAGGCGGCCCAAACTGTTGGATATACACTGACTCTGCGTGCCATTAATGCAAGAGAAGTGACACAATTTCACCTGGTTAATATTGCCTGCTAACCTGGATTTCTTTTAGCTAAATATACAGGTTTAAAAATATATACTTCTGTGTATTGATTTTAACAAAGTCATTGATGTTTATGGTTAGGTACACATTGGAGCAAGGACAGTCCTTTTTCGTGAATACGCACTGCATCGATTATATGCAATGCAGGACACGCTAGATAAACTAGTAATATCATCAACCATGTGTAGTTAACTAGTGATTATGATTGATTGATTGATTGTTTTTTACAAGATAAGTTTAATGCTAGCTAGCAACTTACCTTAGCTTACTGCATTCGCGTAACAGGCAGGCTCCTCGTGGAGTGCAATGTAATCAGGTGGTTAGAGAGTTGGACTCGTTAACCGTAAGGTTGCAAGATTGAATCCCTGAGCTGACAAGGTACAAATCTGTCATTCTGCCCCTGAACAAGGCAGTTAATCCACCGTTCCAAGGCCGTCATTGAAAATAAGAATGTGTTCTTAACTGACTTGCCAAATTAAATAAAGACAAAATAGTTTATTTTTTTTTATGTTAAAAAAAAATCGGCCAAATCGGTGTCCAAAAATACAGATTTACGATTGTTATGAAAACTTGAAATCGGCCCTAATTAATCGGCCATTCCAATTAATCGGTTGACCTCTAGTCCTAACCAACTTGCCAAAACTGTAGTTTGTTAACAAGAAATTTGTGGAGTGGTTGAAAAACAAGTTTTAATGACTCCAACCTAAGTGTATGTAAATTTCAGACTTCAACTGAAAAAAAAGTATATATTAAGATTTCAATAATGGTACTATTAAACAATTCAAGAAAGTATATTTCAGAAAGTCTTTGTGATGAGTCTTGAGTCTTGAGTTCCAAAGTGAATAGCAGAGTGAATGTGTCAGAACTGAAGTCACTAAGTTATTCATAGCCGTGTGTGTGTGCACTGTGCGATCTTGTAACAGCTGTATTTAACAAGACGCTAAGAGGGGAATAATTCCCTATAACAACCTAAACTGTTCCAGTTTAATTAAAATATAATACCTATTGATGCATCAGTAGTAGCAGCTAGATATACACTGACAATGTTATCTGACTAGGTACAAATCTGGGACCTATAGGTGTGTGTATGGGTCACACAACATCAGTAGTGTGAGATGGCAACGGACGACCAGGCAATACTGTTCTCCATTACTCCCATGTTTCTATTATTAGAAGTTACCGGGATAAAAGAGCTCAGAAGAGACTTGGCTTTCCCAGTGGGCTGCCTACAGTATAAAAAGGAAAAATACACAATCCAATTGTTAGGTGCTGGACGAAGAAGAAAAAACAACTAATAAATGAAAGAAGAAGTAATGTCTGCAGCTCTGTAATGTTCCTCAGTGCTGTATTGAGACACACACAGCCTACAGTATGTTTTCACATCAAAAGCATTCCCATGGAGTCACTGCCTTGATTTATTAAGATCAGTTTGCTCCAAATCAAATGTTTTTACCTCTATATTTGTTGTTTCACAATTTAAATGTAATTACATACATACATTATACATTATTATTCCAAGGATCAGTAGTTAACAGTGGAGCAGGTTGAGAGCTTCAAATTCCTTGGTGTCCACAACACCAACGAACTATCATGGTCCAAACACACTAAGACAGATGTGAAAGGGCATGACATTGCCTCTTCCCCCACAGAGGGCTGAAAAGATTTGGCATGGGCCCTCAGATCCTCAAAAATTCTACAGCTGCACCATCGAGAGCATCCTGACTGGTTGCATCACCGCCTAGCATAGCAACTGCTTGGCCTCTGACCTCAAGGCCCTACAAAAGGTAGTGCATACGGCCCAGTACATCACTGGGGCCAAGCTTCAAGCCATTCAGGACCTCTATACCAGGCGGTGTCAGAGGAAGGCCCTACAAATTGCAAAAGTCTCCAGTCACCCTAGTCATAACCTGTTCTTTCTGCTACCGCACAGCAAGCGGTACCGGAGCGCCAAGTCTAGGTCCAAAAGGCTTCTTAACAGCTTCTACCCCCAAGCTATAAGACTCCTGAACAGCTAATCAAAGGGCTACCCAGACTATTTGCCATGACCTGTTACTGTTATTTTATTGTTGCTCTTCAATTATTAGTGATTTTTCTATAATTTTTAAAATTCTGTTTATTTTTGTACATACTTACTTAAACACTTATTTTTCTTAAAACCTCACTGTTGGTTAAGTAAGGTAAATAAGTAAGGTAACTACTTACCTGTTGTACTCGGGTTTGTGACAAATAAAATGTGATTTGATCTGATCTCTGATTTTCCTGTTCACCTTTCTCTTACGTAATTACTTGCCATTGACAATACAATGGCAAAATAATACCAGCCATTGACAGTTCTATAATCCCATAGCAATAGTAAATATTTTTTTGTTGTCAAGTTTGTTGAAATATTTTTTGGTCTCAGTCACACTACTTTGTAATTGTAGTTATAAATGTAAACTTTATTTAACTTAGGCAAGTCAGTTAAGAACCAATTCTTATTTACAATGACAGCCTATCCCGGGCCAAATGCGGACGATGCTGGGCCATATTCTGCGCCGCCCTATGGGACTCCCCATCACATCCCGGATGTGATACAGCCTGGAGCTTGATAGCATCCTGCAGGATGCCACTAGTTGTACTAGTTGGTAGTGTACTGAGAGAGAAAGCTGTTGTCTGTGCACCCTGACTAAATATTTCATTAGTGTGACCCAGTGAATGTTTGCGTTGTCTAAAAGTGGTCCAAGCCGCCTGGTGAGAGCATGACGTGACTGAAGCACTACATCTACAGTACTGTAGCCTCCATGCACAAAACAATCTCGTGATCTCGGGAATCTCGTGATGGTGCCGACAGAGATGGTCGCTTCGATTCACGTTCTTAGGAAACTATGCAGTATATTGTTTTTTTATGTATTATTTCTTACACTGTTACCCCAGAAAATATTACGTCTTATTACACAACCACTTCGCTACACTCACATTAACATCTGCTAACCATGTGTATGTGACCAATAACATTTGATTTGAACTAAATCGGCTCATTCATCCCCCTTCCTCTCCCCTGTAACTATTCCCCAGGTCGTTGCTGTAAATGAGAATGTGTTCTCAATCAACTTACCTGGTAAAATAAGGGTTAAATAAAATACAAAATAAAATAATAGTGAAGACATCAAAACTATGAAATAACACATATGGAATCATGTAGTAACCAAAAAAAGTGTGAAACAAATCAAAATATATTTTATATTTGCGATTATTCAAAGTAGCCACCCTTTGCCTTGATGACAGCTTTGCACACTCTTGGGATTCTCTCAACCAGCTTCATGAGGTTGAATGCATTTCAAATAACAGGTGTGCCTTGTTAAAAGGTCATTTGTGGAACTTCTTCCCTTCTTATTGTGTTTGATCCAATCAGTTGTTTGTGACAAGGTAGGGGTGGTATACAGAAGATAGCCCTATTTGGTAAAATACCAAGTCCATATTATGGTTATGGTCTAATGTTGTTATGATCTAATGGTCTAATGTTGTTATGGTCTAATGGTCTAATGTTGTTATGGTCTAATGGTCTAATGTTGTTATGGTCTAATGGTCTAATGTTGTTATGGTCTAATGGTCTAATGTTGTTATGGTCTAATGTTGTTATGATCTAATGGTCTAATGTTGTTATGGTCTAATGGTCTAATGTTGTTATGGTCTAATGGTCTAATGGTGTTATGGTCTAATGGTCTAATGTTGTTATGGTCTAATGTTGTTATGGTCTAATGTTGCGTGAAATCAGGCCTTCATGCAAAAAGAAACCACTAAATGGTCTAATGGTCTAATGTTGTTATGGTCTAATGTTGTTATGGTCTAATGTTGTTATGGTCTAATGTTGTAATGGTCTAATGGTCTAATGCTGTTATGATCTAATGGTCTAATGCTGTTATGATCTAATGTTGTTACGATCTAATGTTGTTATGATCTAATTGTCTAATGTTGTTATGGTCTAATGGTCTAATGTTGTTATGGTCTAATGGTCTAATGTTGTTATGATCTAATGGTCTAATGTTGTTATGGTCTAATGTTGTTATGGTCTAATGTTGTTATGGTCTAATGTTGTTATGGTCTAATGGTCTAATGTTGTTATGATCTAATGTTGTTATGATCTAATGTTGTTACGATCTAATGGTCTAATGCTGTTATGGTCTAATGGTCTAATGTTGTTATGGTCTAATGTTGTTATGGTCTAATGGTCTAATGTTGTTATCGTAGAATGTATGCACACATGACTGTAAGTCGCTTTGGATAAAAGCGTCTGCTAAATGGCATATATTATTATTATTATTATTATATTATGGCAAAAACAGCTCAAATAAGCAAAGAAAAATAACAGTCCATCATTACTATAACACATGAAGGTTAGTCAATCCGGAAAATTTCAAGAACTTTAAAAGTTTCTTCAAGTACAGTCGCAAAAACCATCAAACACTATGATGAAACTAGACCCAGAGTTACCTCTGCTGCAGAGGATAAGTTCATTAGAGTTTACAGCCTCAGAAATTGCAGCCCAAATAAATGCTTCAAGTAACAGACACATCTCAACATCAACTGTTCAGAGGAGACTGCGTGAATCAGGCCTTCATGGTCGCATTGCTGCAAAGAAACCACTACGAAAGGACACCAATAAGAAGAAGAGACTTGCTTGGCATTAGACTGGTGTAAATCTGTCCTTTGGCCTGATGAGACCAAATTTGAGATTTTTGGTTCCAACCGCCGTGTCTTTGTGAGACGCAGAGTAGGTGAACGGATGAGCTTCACATGTGTGGTTCCCACCGTGAAGCATGGAGGTGTGATGATGTGGGGGTGCTTTGCTGGTAACACTGTCTATGATTTATTTAGAATTCAAAGCACACTTAACCAGCATGGCTAACACAGCGTTCTGCAGTGATACGCCATCCCATCTGGTTTGCGTTTAGTGGGACTATCATTGTTTTTCAACAGGACAATGACCCAACACACCTCCAGGCTGTGTAAAGGTGACCTGGTCTCCAAAATCACCCGACCTCAAACCAATTGAGATGGATTGGGATGAATTGGACCGCAGAGTGAAGGAAAAGCAGCCAACAAGTGCTCAGCATTTGTGGGAACTCCTTCACGACTGTTGGATAAGCATTCCAGGTGAAGCTGGTTGAGAGAATGCCAAGAGTGTGCAAAGCTAACATCAAGGCAAAGGGTGTCTACTATGAATAATCTAAAATATATTATATTTTTGGGTTACTACATGATTCTATATGTGTAATTTCAGACATAAGAGCCAATGAAGACCCCTGCATTGTGTGATGCGCCCCTTGCCAACCAATCAGATGGATGTATGGAAGCTTATCTTACATGTCTCCAAAGTATATAGAAGCACCTCAAGTACCTTTTCCAGTGACCCCCCCCCCCCCCCCCAATAGGCCTGCTGTGACCTAGTGATCTCCCCTCCCATAGGCCTGCTATGACTTAGTGACCTCCCCTCCCATAGGCCTGTTTGACATAGTGACATCCTCTCCCATAGACCTGCTGTGATATAGTGACCTCCCCTCCCATAGGCCTGCTGTGATATAGTGACATCCCCTCCATAGGCCTGCTGTGATATAGTGACCTCCCCTCCCATAGGCCTGCTGTGATATAGTGACCTCCCCTCCATAGGCCTGCTGTCATATAGTGACCTCCCTTCCCATAGGCCTGCTGTGATATAGTGACCTCCTTTCCCATAGGCCTGCTGTGACATAGTGACCTCCCCTCCCATAGGCCTGCTGTGATATAGTGACCTCCTTTCCCATAGGCCTGCTGTGATATGGTGACCTCCCCTCCCCTCCATAGGCCTGTTGTGATATAGTGACCTCCCCTCCATAGGCCTGCTGTGATGTAGTGAGCTCCCCTCCCATAGGCCTGCTGTGACCTAGTGACCTCCCCTCCCATAGGCCTGCTGTGATATAGTGACCTCCCCTCCCATAGGCCTGTTGTGACCTAGTGAACTCCCCTCCCATAGGCCTGCTGTGAAATAGTGACCTCCCCTCCCATAGGCCTGCTGTGATATAGTGACCCCTCCTATAGGCCTGCTGTGATATAGTGACCTCCCCTCCCATAGGCCTGCTGTGATGTAGTGACCTCCCCTCCCATAGGCCGGCTGTGATATAGTGACCTCCCCTCCCATAGGCCTGCTGTGATCTCCCCTCCCATAGGCCTGCTGTAATATAGTGATCTCCCCTCCCATAGGCCTGCTGTAATATAGTGAACTCCCCTCCCATAGGCCTGCTGTGATCTCCCCTCCCATAGGCCTGCTGTAATATAGTGACCTCCCCTCCCATAGGCCTGCTGTGATCTCCCCTCCCATAGGCCTGCTGTGATATAGTGACCTCCCCTCCCATAGGCCTGCTGTGATATAGTGACCTCCCCTCCCATAGGCCTGCTGTGATATAGTGACCTCCCCTCCCATAGGCCTGCTGTGATCTCCCCTCCCATAGGCCTGCTGTAATATAGTGACCTCCCCTCCCATAGGCCTGCTGTGATCTCCCTCCCCCCATAGGCCTGCTGTGATATAGTGACCTCCCCTCCCATAGGCCTGCTGTGATATAGTGACCTCCCCTCCCATAGGCCTGCTGTGATATAGTGACCTCCCCTCCCATAGGCCTGCTGTGATCTCCCCTCCCAAAGGCCTGCTGTGATATAGTGACCTCCCCTCCCATAGGCCTGCTGTGATATAGTGATCTCCCCTCCCATCCCATAGCTGTGATATAGTGACCTCCCTCCCATAGGCCTGCTGTGATATAGTGACCTCCCCTCCCATAGGCCTGCTGTGATCTCCCCTCCCATAGGCCTGCTGTAATATAGTGATCTCCCTCCCATAGGCCTGCTGTAATATAGTGAACTCCCCTCCCATAGGCCTGCTGTGATCTCCCCTCCCATAGGCCTGCTGTAATATAGTGATCTCCCCTCCCATAGGCCTGCTGTAATATAGTGAACTCCCCTCCCATAGGCCTGCTGTAATATAGTGATCTCCCCTCCCATAGGCCTGCTGTAATATAGTGAACTCCCCTCCCATAGGCCTGCTGTAATATAGTGATCTCCCCTCCCATAGGCCTGCTGTGATCTCCCTCCCATAGGCCTGCTGTGATCTCCCTCCCATAGGCCTGCTGTAATATAGTGAACTCCCCTCCCATAGGCCTGCTGTAATATAGTGAACTCCCCTCCCATAGGCCTGCTGTAATATAGTGAACTCCCCTCCCATAGGCCTGCTGTAATATAGTGATCTCCCCTCCCATAGGCCTGCTGTAATATAGTGATCTCCCCTCCCACAGGCCTGCTAGTGACCTCCCAATAGAGCTGGTTACCTGGAGCTGGCACAACTTTTTCCTACAGTGGATTTCCCACTGACTTTCTTGTGTCTTTGTTATTTATTGAAAGGTATATTTACTGATTTTAAATCATTAAGAACTGGATATAGCTCATTGTAGTTACATAATTGTCCAGATTTAATAGCTTGTTAATTTATCAAGAATGAACACCTTCATTTGATTGTACATGACAACATAAACATTGCTTCTCCATAATCACACACTCTTGTTCCATCACATTCTGATGAAAACATACTATATGTCAGTTGTAGCTATGGTTGCACATTTTGGGGAATATTAAGAGGTGGAAAATGTCGATGTTAATTAACAGGAATATATGGGCATTAACAGGAATTAATGAAAATATAATGCAAATTAATATTAATACCATTTAAATGTAGATGTTTTTTTGCATTGGATATATTTACCATATCATATGGAAAAACAGAAACATAAACCTTTTACCTTACCATAAGTGGAAATGATTCAATCCTTCCTATAGAAATAAAAATAACAATTTAGTTATGAATTGAACTTTAATTCAATGACTGACTGTTCACAGGGGATGATTTCACTGAACAACAAAAGAAAAGGAATATTGAATGATCCCCAATGAGCCATCGCGTCTCCCAAAAACGTTTCCAACATCTGTAAAATGATAGTCTAGAAACTAAAGCTTTGGTTGTCTTCCTCTCAGGCTTCCATGTATTCTCCCTGGACCTCCTCAATGTCCACCTCTTGAACATCAGACGCTGAGGCCATATCTTCACTGTTACTTGTATGGGCTTCAGGTAGAAGTCTTCACACTTTTTGATGTATTTCAGAACTGCAGTTTCCTCTGCTTGGAGCAACAGTGAAGTGGGCAGGGCAGTAAGGATTTCTCCTCTTACATCTGCAAGCAGTCTGAACATCAGACAGGATGGCTTGTCTCCCTCAATCCGTGCAATGCCTACTGCTATAGGTTTCAGGAGATTCAGGCTGCTTTACCACTCTCTCCCAAAATACATCATCCAGGAGGATCCTCTTGATGGGACTGTCCATATCGGCAGACTGTTATATGGCCATTTCCTGGAGACTCTTTCCACTCCAGTAAACTGTCAAACATGATGACAACACCATCCAAACGGGTGTTACTGGGCAGCTTCAATGTGGTGCTCTTATTCTTCTCACTTTGCTTGGTGAGGTAGACTGCTACTATAACTTGATGACAATTCACATACCTAACCATTTCCTTGGCTCTCTTGTAGAGTGTATTCATTGTTTTCAATGCCATGATGTTCTCGGGGAGCAGATTCAATGCATGAGCAGCACAGCCAATGGGTGTGATGTGAGGGTAGGATTCCTCCACTTTAGACCAAGCAGCTTTCATGTTCGCAGCATTGTCTGTCACCAGTGCAAATATCTTCTGTGGTCCAAGGTCATTGATGACTGCCTTCAAGCTCATCTGCAATGTAGTAGACCGGTGTCTCAGTTGTCCCTTGTGTCTGTGCTCTTGTAGGATACTGGTTGAGGGGTGAAGATGATGTAGTTAATTATTCCTTGCCCACGAACATTCGACCACCCATCAGAGATGATTGCAATACAGTCTGCTTTCTCTATGATTTGCTTGATCTTCACTTGAACTTCACTTGTTAAACTCTGCATCCAGCAAATGAGTAGATAAAGCATGTCTGGTTGGAAGGGTGTATGCTGGGTGAAGAACATTCAGAAATCTCCTCCAATACACATTGCCTGTGAGCATCAGAGAAGAATCAGTTGCATACACAGCTCGAGCGAGACATTCATCAGCATTTCTCTGACTACGTTCCTCCATTGAGTAAAAAACAATCTGATTCCAAGAGGACCATGAGCTGTTGCTATCGATACAGTGTCTGATTCATAATTTTCACCTCGAATAGAAGTATAGGGATTTTGTCAGAGGTTCACAGTATTTGCAAATGTACACAGCTTTTCCTTCTACATTAGCTTTAGTGTAATGTCTCCACACATCTGATAGTGCCTGTGATATTTTCCTGTAAAGATTAGAAGAAGAAAAATAGATTAGGAAAAACAAAATACAATTCCATGTAGAGATAAATAGTTAAGCAGTTAGATTAAACAACTCCTTTGTAAGATAAATGTTTTAAAATGAAACATGTATGGAAACAGGTGAATTAACACTCTTTTAGCAGGCTCAAGCAAGCTAAAACCCACATGGTAGAAAAAAATAACTTGCAGAAATTGTTAACAAGTTAGAAATGATTTAAACACACTTTGCTGCAGGCTACAATTTACTAGTTAAAAACCATGTATGTCATATAAAATATATTCACCCCACCCAGTACTGTAATCAAAACTTACCAGAAAGCATGCAGTCCTTGGCTCAGACAGTGTAGTAGCGTGGGCTCAATAGCATCTCATTAGTGTGCAAGATCTTGAGAATCAGCTACACATGTAATGGAAGAGTGCACTGCACATGCGATGGAAGAATGCACTGTGCATGCAGATTAGAAGTCTACTGATTAATCGGAATGGCCGGTTCATTTCACAGCAATCGGAAATCGGTATTTTTGGGCGCCAATTTTTTTTATTTGTATTTGTTTTTGTTTTTTTTACACCTTTATTTAATCTTTATTTAACTCGGCAAGTCAATTAAGAACACATTCTTATTTTCAATGACGGCCTAGGAACGGTGGGTTAATTGCCTCGTTCAGGTGCAGAAAGACAGATTTTCACCTTGTCAGTTCGGGGGATCCAACCTTGCAACCTTACAGTTAACTAGTCCAACGCAATAACGACCTGCCTCTCTCTCGTTGCACTCCACAAGGAGACTGCCTGTTACGCAAATGCAGTAAGCCACGGTAAATTGCTAGCTAGCATTAAACTTATCTTATAAAAAACAATCATAATCACTAGTTAACTACACATGGTTGATGATATTACTAGATATTATCTAGCGTGTCCTGTGTTGCATATAATCTGACTGAGCATAAAAGTATCTAACTGAGCGGTGGTAGGCAGAAGCAGGCGCGTAACATTCATTCAAACAGCACTTTCGTGCGTTTTGCCAACAGCTCTTCGTTGTGCATCAAGCATTCAAACCTATCAACTCCCGAGATGAGGCTGGTGTGACCGAAATGAAATGTCTTGCTAGTTAGCGCGAGCTAATAGCGTTTCCAACTTCACTCGCTCTGAGCCTTGGGGTGGTTGTTCCCTTGATCTGCATGGGTAACGCTGCTTCGATGTGGTGGCTGTTGTCGTTGTGTTGCTGGTTCGAGCCCAGGGAGGAGCGAAGAGAGGGACGGATGCTATACTGTTACACTGGCAATACTAAAGTGCCTATAAGAACATCCAATAGTCAAAGGTTAATGAAATAAAAATGGTATAGAGGGAAATAGTCCTATAATTCCTATAATAACTACAACCTAAAACTTCTTACCTGGGAGTATTGAAGAATCATGTTAAAAGGAACCACCAGCTTTCATATGTTCTCATGTTCTGAGCAAGGAACTGAAACGTTCGCACATATTGCCCTTTTACGTTCTTCTCTTTGTTTTTGCATTATTTAAACCAAATTGAACATGTTTCATTATCTACTTGAAGCTAAATTGATTTTATTCATGTATTATATTAAGTTAAAATAAGTGTTAAGTCAGTATTGTTGTAATTGTCGTTACAAAAACAAAACAAAATGTAATATAATTTGTTTTGTTTTTCAATCGGATGATTAATCTGCGTTTTTAGTCCTCCAATAATCGGTATCGGCGTTGAAAATCATAATCGGTCGACCTCTAATGCAGAGGGTTGCAATTCCAATGAATTGGGGATAGTTTAACCAAAATATGCCACAAGACCTAGAATTGCCTTATGTGTCCCACAAAAAAAGGTCCACTGTTATAAGTTAACTTTTTGATGAATTTGAGCTAAATTCATCACATGGAAAACATAGAAAATGTTTTGAAAAACTCTGGAAATTTACCAGAAAGGTTCCGAACCTTTGCAACCCTAGTTGTAACATACTGTGTGTCAGTTGTAACATACTGTGTGTCAGTTGTAACATACTGTGTGTCAGTTGTAACATACTGTGTGTCAGTTGTAACATACTGTGTGTCAGTTGTAACATCTAGTATCCATGCACACACACACACAGAAACAAAGAAAGGACTGTACTCTTCCCATTGTGTTAACAATGGCAGTCTGGGGACATCTGATACCTTGAATCGCCTTCCTGCTGTTGATGATCTTTCACTCATTGCCTGACACACAAACACATGCACTCACGCCCAACCAAACACATGCACTCACGCCCAACCAAACACATGCACTCACGCCCAACCAAACACATGCACTCACGCCCAACCAAACACATGCACTCACGCCCAACCAAACACATGCACTCACGCCCAACCAAACACATGCACTCACGCCCAACCAAACACATGCACTCACGCCCAACCAAACACATGCACTCACGCCCAACCAAACACATGCACTCACGCCCAACCAAACACATGCACTCACGCCCAAAACACAAACACATGCACTCACGCCCAACCAAACACATGCACTCACGCCCAACCAAACACATGCACTCACGCCCAACCAAACATCTGCCACTCACTCACGCCCAACCAAACACATGCACTCACGCCCAACCAAACACATGCACTCACGCCCAACCAAACATCTGCCACTCTTAACCGCTGCTGGTTTGGAGCATGGGAGGAGATTGTATGTGTCTTATTCCAGATTCATTTCCCAGAATAACTTTAGCAGCACAAGTGGATGTTTTAATGTTAATTGCTTCTACACCTGCATTGCTTGCTGTTTGGGGTTTTAGGCTGGGTTTCTGTACAGCACTTTAAGATATCAGCTGATGTACGAAGGGCTATATAAATACATTTGATTTGATTTGAAATGCAGCAGACAGTAAATGGATGCTGACTCAGTAGCCAAGGTAAATAAAAAGAACATGGAAGAAATAGCTGACCCTGAAATGTACAATTGATGTTAATTAGCTAGCATCCGCTATGCGTCGTGCCTAAGAACAGCCCTTAGCCGTGGTATATTGGCCATATTCCACACCCCCTCGGGCCTTACTGCTTAATTATACTATGAAACTACAACCTGTTAAAGATTACGTATATTAAAAAAGAAAATCGTGATGCCACCGACTACAGAAATATGGGACAACCTTCATTATAACTAGATCACATTTCAGTAATGACAATGAACATACCTAGCTGGTACGGTACGTTTTCCACTCTGACAACAAAATGCACTATTTCCATTTTGACATTTGAATGTTCCCCTCCACAAAGAAGACCAAGGCTAACATAAATAGAAGGGTGTGTTTCCAGGACAAACACATGCTAGGTGTTGATGGTGTGACTGACAACACAGACACACTGTGGTTATGATGTAACTTTCACTAATCCCCTCTCAGACAGGGGGACGGATGGACAGTCAAACAGACAGAGGGACGGTCTCTTGTCAGTCTCTCTCCAGGTCCTCTAAGCCAATTACAGAGCAGCATCGATTGAGGCAGCACTTAAAAGCCTGGTCAATACAATTGCTCCCTTAATAAACTGGTTAGGAGATGGGAACATTTCAACAACAGACATTACAGTATCCTATCCATCCACATCGCCATCTATACATTTCATGATAGCATATGATTAATTATGTTTAGGTAGCATATTATGTGGGTTAAATACAGATGCAACAAAAAAACAATTGATACAATGTAAATATTCTCAGCGGCCAGTCTTGTCCCTGGGAAAATATATGTTGATAAAACAGTATATTACACACTGATGTCAATTTTCCATGTTTAGGATATATGGTAAATATCCTATAACATTACCTACAACAGCATTACCATGAATTTGTACGTGATCCTTCCTACATTTCTGCTGGTGATATAGTGACCTGGGAGCCAAGGAGAGTATCATGTCCTGAATACCATGCCTGTGTTCTGTCAGCACTTCCATTCCCCCATTAAAAGGATTGCTGGGCTATAATGATTTATGAAGGAGAACGGAGAGGTAATCAATGTAGCGGAGCCACCCGCAGATTAATGATGAGGCAAATAGAAGGCAGCCGTACACAAACACAACTACCAGATCCTTTCGAGGTCAGGTGGCTGCTCAGTGTTCACATAGACCAGTGGACCAGTAGACCTTACAGGTGTAGGTAGACCTTACAGTGAAATGGTTACTTACGAGCCCCTAACCAACAGTGCAGTTTTTTTTTAAATACGGATAAGAATAAGAGATAAAAGTAACAAGTAATTAAAGAGCAGCAGTAAAAAATAACAATATATACAGGAGGTACCAGTACAGAGTCAATGTGCAGGGCCACCGGTTAGTTGAGGTAGTATCTACATGTAGGTAGAGTTAATTAAAGTAATTATGCATAGATGACAACAGAGAGTGGCATTGGTGTGAAGACGGAAGGAGGGGGGGGGGCAATGTGAATAGTCTGAGTAGCCATTTGACTAGATGTTCAGGAGTCTTATGGCTTGGGGGGTAGAAACTGTTTTGAAGCCTCTTGGACCTACACTTGGCGCTCCGTTACCACTTGCCATGTGGTAGCAGGGAGAACAGTCTACGACTAGAGTGGCTGGAGTCTTTTTAGGGCCTTCCTCTGACACAGCCTGGTATAGAGGTTGGTGATGTGGACACCAAGGAACTTGAAGCTATCAACCTGCTCCATTGCAGCCCCGTGGATGAGAATGGGGGCATGCTCAGTCTTCTTTTTCCTGTAGTCCACAATCTGTTCAGCCATGATGACACCATGACACCCAGAATTATTCTCTCTAGAATATCTAGGGACATGCTGTCCTCTATTAGTATTGTAGGTTTTCAGGTTTTAATGTCACATGCACAAGTACAGTGAAATGCCTTTCAACGACTTGATAGAGGGATGAGGCAACTGTCTTTATCGAAGGGACAGTTTAGGGGGGGAAAGCAGGTCCCCAACTGTGCTGGTCTGTATGCATGCTGGATGGAGTGAGTCTCAAAAGAAAGAGAGTGGAGAGAAAGAGTAGCCAGACACACAATGCTGCTGCTGCCCAAGCCCAGCACAACAGGCCATTCTTTCAGCTCCGCCACACAACACACAGCTGAGTCTCCGCCGCTATTCCCCTGCTGTTCCCCCTCTCCCCTTTACAATATGAGGAAAAACAGAGGGGGGAAGGGGGGTGAAGCGAGCAAATAGAGAGAAAGACTAATACAATCTTAAGCTTAATTATCCAGAAATCTGCTAAAATACACAAAAGACTCGAAGGTTTGTAATTTCGTTCTCCATACTAAAAGCTCGGTCAGCACAGGCATGCAGGATGGAGGAATGAGAAAGGAGATTTAAACGTTCCATTGAAAGAGTACACTGGGAGAGACAGAGAGGAGGGGGTTAGTAGACTGGCACGGGCAGAGAGATAAGCGATAACGTCCTACAACAATAAGCGAGTGTGTCAACAGATCAGCGTTTAAATCAGCCCCTCCGCTGTCCAAATACTGTCTCAGCACACAGACACACATACACAGCTCCATTGTATCACACACACACACACACACACACACACACACACACACACACACACACACACACACACACACACACACACACACACACATATCACACACACACAATCTGCTCCGCCATCACCCATCACATGCGGCACAAAACATCACAGCTCATCAATATATCACCAGAGATCTGCATATGCACTGATTCACTCAGCATTTTATCTTAATAATGCACTGAATTATTCCCTCTCTCCCTCTCTCGCTCTACCCATCTATCATCCCCCACCACCTAATCCCAGAAGCGAGGGCATCACTACACGCAAGATAAACGGTAAATGTCACATATTTACCTCAGTGGCGTTGCTGCTCCTCTCCCTCTATTTTATTCCACGGGAATATTGCTAACAGCGTACATCCAAACAGGCAGAGATCTTAGGGTTTTCCTCCCCCCAAAACCATCCATGGATCATCCAGTCATTCGCCTGTGAGCATAGTGCTAGCTAGCTCCTTCGATTAGCTCACGCAGGCACACACAGGCAGGCAGACGGCTAGTAGGCAGCTGCCTTTTCCCCCACAAAACTCCTCAATCAGAGCAGAGCAAATTAAAGGTCCAGCCCAGTTTAGAGGCTAAGCCAATGTGAGCTATTCACACTTCAGCTCCTATCTAGGGCCAATGGCTGCAGCCCCACAGCCGCCCCCACCCCTCTGCCGCTGCATGTATGCCCCCGCCCACAGCAACTCAGATACGTTCTCTCTCCCTCTTTCTCAGACACTCTGTATTTATCTCTATCTCTATTTCTCTCTCTGTAAATCTCTCCCTCTGTAAACCTTCTACCCTCCCTCTTTCTCTCTTTTACACACACACACATGACGTCGACCGACCCACGCTCCCTCCAGATAAAACTAGGCATCAGCCTCATGCAGGTCTCGTGACAATGAGGCAATCATCACTTTAAAAGCAAGTGCTGAGCTACGACAGGGGGTAAGAGATAGTGTAATGGTTGGGGGTAGGGTAAGGGTTGGGGCCAGGGGTAGGTTCTGGGGGTACTGCATAAGTGTATGATTGGTAATAAAGATGGGGTAGGGTAAGGAAAGGAACTATGGGTTGGGGCTAGATGATGTCAGAGTATGGATCAGGGATCTCCAAACATGTTCCTGGAGAGATACCCTCTTGTTGGTTTTCATTCCAAACCCAGTTGTACCTGACCGGATTAATCTTATCAACCAGCTAATTATTAGCGCTATATTAGGGTTTGAGCGAAAGCCAGGAAAAGGGTTGGAGAGCCTTGATACATTCACTGCAAATAAATTCATAAAAAATCTTACAATGTGATTTTCTGGATTTTTTTCCTAATTTTGTCTGTCATAGTTGAAGTGTACCTATGATAAAAATTACAGGCCTCTCTCATCTTTTTAAGTGGGAGAACTTGCACAATTGGTGTCTGACTAAATACTTTTTTGCCCCACTGTATGTATGTGAAAGCATGGGTTGAGTTGCTAGATTGTAAAGGTCCATTAAGTTTGGACTGGGACTAGATGCTGAGCTACAAAGAGGACAAGGGCATGGTTGAGAGATGTAGTCCCAGAGTTACGCTAGATAAGCAGGGCAGGCCCATACCTGAATGAATACAGCTGCCTGCTACGTAGAGTTTATCCAACCTGCCCACCAACCATGTGAGCTGCCCTGGGGGGCAGGACTACAGCTCTAACTTTGTTTATTCACTCACCACCGGAGAAGGCCACACCAAAGAAACATTGATACAAGTAACCAATGAAGAGAAAAACTGATTGAGCTCTAATCAGTAATAGTATGATCTAGATGTGTTGACATTAGTCTAGTCCGTAGTAAAACTGTAATTTGAGTGATTATTATGTGAATGTTTTTCTTGAAAAAAAAATGACTCGTCTCCTCTAACAACCAAATGATGGGTTGAGAAATGACATTGGCAATAATATTCATAACGTAGCCTACATCAAAGTCTGAAACGCTGGAGAAATCTTCAGTTATTTGGCATGACAATGAGTGAGAACAAGAGAGAGAGAGAGAGAGAGAGAGAGAGAGAGAGAGAGAGAGAGAGAGAGAGACCAATAACAATACTAACAATAACGTTAACATTAACAATAATATTAACAATAACGTTAACAATAACGTTAACAATAACGTTAACATTAACAATAATGTTAACATTAACAATACTAACATTAACAATAACGTTAACATTAACAATAATGTTAACAATAACATTAACAATACTAACATTAACAATAACGTTAACAATAATAATACTAACATTAACAATAATGTTAACAATAACAGTATTAACATTAACAATAACGTTACCATTAACAATACTAACATTAACAATAACATTAACAATACCGTTACCATTAACAATACCTTTAACATTAACAATACTAACATTAACAATAACGTCAACATTAACAATACTAACATTAACAATAACGTTAACATTAAGAATACTAACATTAACAATAACGTTAACATTAACAATAACGTTAACATTAACAATAACATGAACAATAATAATACTAACATTAACGTTAACATTAACAATAATGTTAACATTAACAATAACATTCACGTTAACATTAACATTAACGTTAACATTAACAATACTAACATTAACAATCATGTTAACACTAACAATACTAACATTAAAAATAATGTTAACATGAATAATAATGTTAACAATAACGTGAACAATAATGTTAACATTAACAATATTAACAATAACGTTAACATTAACAATACTAACATTAACAATAACGTTAATATTAACCATACTAACATTAACAATAACATCAACATTAACAATACTAACATTAACAATAACGTCAACATTAACAATACTAACATTAACAATAACGTTAACATTAACAATACTAACATTAACAATAACATCAACATTAACAATACTAACATTAACAATACAAACATTAACAATAACATTAACAATAACGTTAAGATTAACCATACTAACATTAACAATACTAACATTAACAATACTAACATTAACAATAACGTCAACATTAACAATACTAACATTAACAATAACGTCAACATTAACATTTACATTTAAGTCATTTAGCAGACGACAATAACGTTAACATTAACCATACTATCATTAACAATACTAACATTAACAATACTAACATTAACAATAACGTTAACATTACAATAACGTTAACATTAACCATACTAACATTAACAATACTAACAATAACGTTAACAATACTACACTGTCATGGTAGATGTTTACATGGGAAGGTACCATTTCCAAACATGTTACTGTAGATCTCACCTGCGTCGCTAAAGCTACCCACAAAACCCTGGCTTCAGTGGATGAACACCAAATGACACCCACAATGTGTCTCTATAGCACTGAAGACTAGTGAAACAGAATAGGATAGTAGCCCGATGTAGACAACAAAGGGAGCCAAGCAGAGGGAAAGATGGAGCCAAGCTGAGGGAAGGATGGAGCCAAGCAGAGGGAAGGACGGAGCCAAGCAGAGGGAAGGATGGAGCCAAGCAGAGGGAAGGATGGAGCCAAGCAGAGGGAAGGATGGAGCCAAGGGAAGGATGGAGCCAAGGAAAGGATGGAGCCAAGCTGAGGGAAAGGATGGAGCCAAGCAGAGGGAAGGATGGAGCCAAGCAGAGGGAAGGATGGAGCCAAGCAGAGGGGATGGAGGAGAGGGAAGGATGGAGCCAAGCAGAGGGAAGGATGGAGCCAAGCAGAGGGAAGGATGGAGCCAAGCAGAGGGAAGGATGGAGCCAAGATGGAGCCAAGCAGAGGGAAGGATGGAGCCAAGCAGAGGGAAGGACGGAGCCAAGCAGAGGGAAGGATGGAGCCAAGCAGAGGGAAGGATGGAGCCAAGCAGAGGGAAGGATGGAGCCAAGCTGAGGGAAGGATGGAGCCAAGCAGAGGGAAGGATGGAGCCAAGCAGAGGGAAGGATGGAGCCAAGCAGAGGGAAGGATGGAGCCAAGCTGAGGGAAGGATGGAGCCAAGCAGAGGGAAGGATGGAGCCAAGCAGAGGGAAGGATGGAGCCAAGCTGAGGGAAGGAGGGAGCCAAGCAGAGGGAAGGAGCCAAGCAGAGGGAAGGAGGGAGCCAAGCAGAGGGAAGGAGGGAGCCAAGCAGAGGGAAGGAGGGAGCCAAGCAGAGGGAAGCAGGGAGCCAAGCAGAGGGAAGGAGGGAGCCAAGCAGAGGGTAGGAGGGAGCGGCTGCTATTTTTAGTGTTTCAGAATTAATAATTTCTCACCCTGTGATCCTCTGATTGTTTGGTGAGAAATTATAGATGGCCACATGAACATTTCCTGTCCCCCATCAATCAGGATGTAGCCTATCATACCTTCCACCTGGAGGTAGCTGGCTGAACTCACAAACACACACACAGACAAACACACTATACTGCATGTATGTTAACAAACACTATCATAAGATCACACACATACACACAATACAGGAGTCACACAAACACTATCATAAGATCACACACATACACACAATACAGGAGTCACACAAACACTATTATAAGATCACACACAAGGGAGTCAAATATCTCAAGAAATCTGACAGAAACAGTGAATCTTAGTTCATCATCAATAGTTTATTTTGGGGGGATTTTGCCAATCCTCCAAAACACGATAGTAACATAATTGCAGTCCATCGTCCACCATTCATTCCATATCACTAGATTCCTTGGAAGAATGTCATGATGCTTTCCTGCTCTATTAATAGTAGGGAGAGATTGGATATGGTTTATTCAGACACGTGTGCTCTCTGTTCTCTCTCTCTGATCCCTAGACAGTTATGGCAGATCAGCAGGATGAAGAAGGCAGGACTAGAGTCCACCTCTGAGCCAATGAGCTAGTCAACGAGGAAGTGATACACTCAGAGAGTAAGCCTCATCAGACTGCACTCTGGGAAGAGAGTGATCTAACCAATCAGAATGATCCCTAAAAACTGACCTAAAGACAACATTGACCTAAAAAGAGGTCTCTTCAGTCAAAACTGGTCACCATGGATATGTTAAAAATGATACACTGTTTCCTTATACTGTAGCTTCTTTGAAAATTACACTGTAAATATGGTTTTGTTGAGTAAATTAATTCAAACATGCATCATAGTAGCACTCAAATTATTCAATTTTAGATGTATTTTTGAATCCTGGTGATTGGGCTTGCTTGATTGAATAGGGCCCCAAACTGCATTTCTATCTTGGAAATATCTGGTATCAGAATGAATGTTGGATGACTTTACACAGACCTGCTAGCAGAATGAATGGTGGATGACTTTACACAGACCTGCTATCAGAATGAATGTTGGATGACTTTACACAGACCTGCTATTAGAATGAATGGTGGATGACTTTACACAGACCTGCTAGCAGAATGAATGGTGGATGACTTTACACAGACCTGCTATCAGAATGAATGGTGGATGACTTTACACAGACCTGCTATCAGAATGAATGGTGGATGACTTTACACAGACCTGCTATCAGAATGAATGCTGGATGACTTTACACAGACCTGCTATCAGAATGAATGGTGGATGACTTTACACAGACCTGCTATCAGAATGAATGGTGGATGACTTTACATAGACCTGCTATCAGAATGAATGCTGGATGACTTTACACAGACCTGCTATCAGAATGAATGGTGGATGACTTTACACAGACCTGCTATCAGAATGAATGCTGGATGACTTTACACAGACCTGCTATCAGAATGAATGGTGGATGACTTTACACAGACCTGCTATCAGAATGAATGCTGGATGACTTTACACAGACCTGCTATCAGAATGAATGATCTTAAGACCATCCAACTGCTCCTTGGTGTAAAACAACCTCGTAGAAAGTAAAAAATCATCACTATATCAGCAGAAGCAGAAGGTCCCAGAGTAAGGAGATAAATATTTAAGATTGTTTTGGATGATCTGCACATTGGTATAAGGAATAGTAAAGTCAAAGGCTGCCACCCCCAGTGCCCTCCACCACCCACTCCTACTGCTGGGTTGTCAATCACACAAAGTGTGTGTGTGTGTGTGTTTACATCATTGGGGTTTAATACGGCTTCAAAAGACATATGATGCATTACCCACACACATACATACATACACACAATCCGCCTACACACACACATACATACGTACACACAACAACACACACTACTCAGCACCTGTCATCATGTCATTAAAATGCACAAACACATTTGCCCAACTTCCTTGACGCTATCGCTTTGACGTTACCATTCCGCTATCGCTTCTTCCTCTCGTACCGAATGCCTAGATTTGTTAGCGCAGGCGCTAGTCTGGCTACATGAAGGAAATATTAACCGAGTGACTGTGAAAAGCAGGCTAACAGAAGCTTGTGCCCATCCATTAGAGGACTGAATGACCAACATTAGCATGAGGCTCTCCGGCAGCACCCTGCAATGCAGCGACACACACAATGGCGAGTGCCACGCTTCCCCCCTGCCATTCCCCCAGAAAAGCCCTTTTGTTCCCACAGCATCTGGACCTGACCTCCATGCATTCTGGGGCTGGTGACCCCCCTCTACCCCCTCTTCTCCTATCCACCCCTTTTGAAAAACCTACTCTGCCTCCACAGCAACCCCCCTCTATCCTACTCTGCCTCCACAGCAACCCCCCTCTCTAGCCGTGCTTCTACACCTGCATTGCTTGCTGTTTGGGGTTTTAGGCTGTGTTTCTGTACAGCATTTTGAGATATCAGCTGATGTACGAAGGGCTATATAAATACATGTGATTTGATTTGATATCCTACTCTGTCTCCACAGCAACCCCTCCTCTCTATCCTACTCTGCCTCCACAGCGACCCCCCCTTTCTATTCTACTCTGCCTCCACAGCGACTCCCCCTCTCTATCCTACTCTGCCTCCACAGCAACCCCCCTTTCTATCCTACTCTGCCTCCACAGCAACCCCCCACTCTATACAAGTCTGCCTCCACAGCAACCCCCATCTCTATCCTACTCTGCCTCCACAGCAACCCCCCTCTCTATCCTACTCTGACTCCACAGTAATCCTCCTCTCTATGCTACTCTGCCTCCAGTGACCCCCTCTCTATCCTACTCTGCCTCCACAGTAATTCCCCTCTCTATGCTACTCTGCCTCCACAGCGACTCCCCCTCTCTATACTAGTCTGCCTCCACAGCAGCCCCCCATCTCTATCCTACTCTGCCTCCACAGCAACCCCCCCCACTATATCCTACTCTGCCTCCACAGTAATCCCCCTCTCTATGCTACTCTGCCTCCACAGCGACCCCCCTCTCTATACTACTCTGCCTCCACAGCGACCCCTCCTCTCTCTCCTACTCTGCCTCCACAGCAACCCCTCCTCTCTATTCTACTCTGCCTCCACAGCAACCCACCCCCTCTCTATACTAGTCTGCCTCCACCGCAACCCCCATCTCTATCCTACTCTGACTCCACAGTAATCCCCCTCTCTATGCGACACTGTCTCCACAGTGACCCCCCTCTCTATCCTACTCTGCCTCCACAGTAATCCCCCTCTCTATGCTACTCTGCCTCCATAGCGACCCCCTCTCTATACTAGTCTGCCTCCACAGCAACCCCCATCTCTATCCTACTCTGCCTCCACAGTAATCCCCTCTCTATGCTACTCTGCCTCCATAGTGACCCCCCTCTCTATACTACTCTGCCTCCATAGCGACCCCTCCTCTCTCTCCTACTCAGCCTCCACAGCAAACCCCCTCTCTATCCTACTCTGCCTCCACAGCAACCCCCTCTCTATACTAGTCTGCCTCCACAGTGACCCCCTCTATCTATCCTACTCTGCCTCCACAGCAACCCCCCTCTCTATCCTATTCTGCCTCCACAGTAATCCCCCTCTCTATCCTACTCTGCCTCCACAGCAACCCCCATCTCTATACTAGTCTGCCTCCACAGTGACCCCCTCTCTATCCTACTCTGCCTCCACAGCAACCCCCTCTCTATCCTACTCTGCCTCCATAGTAATCCCCCTCTCTATGCTACTCTGCCTCCACAGCGACCCCCCTCTCTATACTAGTCTGCCTCCACAGCGACCCCTCCTCTCTCTCCTACTCTGCCTCCACAGCGACCCCCTCTCTATCCTACTCTGCCTCCACAGCGACCCCCCTCTCTATACTACTCTGCCTACACAGCGACCCCTCCTCTCTCTCCTACTCTGCCTCCACAGCGACCCCCTCTCTATCCTACTCTGCCTCCACAGCGACCCCCCCGCCTCTCTCCTACTCCTTCTTCAGACTGCCCGCACCTCCCCTAGCCACCCTTTTCTTTCAGTTACAGAGTGCAGCAGTCTCTGGCTCCTTGAAAAGAAGGTCTGTGTACTAGTGGGCCTTACACAAAGCCTGCAAATTAAAAAATGAAGAAAAAAAAGCTCCACGGCTACTTGCCATCTGTCCCTCTGGTTTGGACGTGCCTGACCTAGTGTGCCTGCCTCTCCCTCCCTTTCCTTCACCTCATCCCCACCCCCAACTCCCAACCTCCAAACCCACTCTCCCTTCTCCTTTCTTCACCTCATCCCCACCTCAACCCCCAACCCCTCCCCATCTCCCCTTCCTTCACCTCATCCCCACCCTCATCCCCACCCCCAACCTACAACCCCACCTCCCCCCTTCCTTCACCTCATCCCCACCCCCTACCTCCAACCCCACCTCCCCTTCCTTCACCTCATCCCCACCCCCAACCTCCAACCTCCAACCCCACCTCCCCTTCCTTCACCTCATCCCCACCCCCAACCTCCAACCCCTCCTCCCCTTCCTTCACCTCATCCCCACCCCCAACCTCCAACCCCACCTCCCCCGATTCCCTTTTTAGCTTATATACACACCATCAACCACAATCACATTCTGCCATGCATTTCCCTCCTTGCTCCCCTGCATACATCACAGGCTTCACCGAACGGATGGTAGACGGCGACAATGAAGGAGACGGAGAAGGAATGAATAAGAAGAGCTGCCACTTGCCTGGATGTGGAGAGACGGAGCCAGTAAATCAAGCCGTAATCCTTTCTTTGTGTGAGCTGCAAACAGAGAAATTAGTCTCCCAACAATGATTTCCCCAGCTCGGCGGTGGAGTAGAAAATGGGAAAGCGAGAGAGTGAGGTTGAATGAGAGGGAGGCAGAGAGTGAGAGAGAGAGAGCAGAAACGGAGGGACAGCAGGAGCGTGTGACAGAGAGAGAGCAGAAACGGAGAGACAGCAGGAGCGTGTGACAGAGAGAGAGCAGAAACGGAGAGACAGCAGGAGCGTGTGACAGAGAGAGACAGAAACGGAGAGACAGCAGGAGCGTGTGACAGAGAGAGAGCAGAAACGGAGAGACAGCAGGAGCGTGTGACAGAGAGAGAGCAGAAACGGAGAGACAGCAGGAGCGTGTGACAGAGAGAGAGCAGAAACGGAGAGACAGCAGGAGCGTGTGACAGAGAGAGAGCAGAAACGGAGGGACAGCAGGAGCGTGTGACAAAGAGAGAGCAAAAACGGAGAGACAGCAGGAGCGTGTGACAGAGAGAGAGCAGAAACAGAGAGACAGCAGGAGCGTGTGACAGAGAGAGAGCAGAAACGGAGGGACAGCAGGAGCGTGTGACAGAGAGAGAGCAGAAACGGAGAGACAGCAGGAGCGTGTGACAGAGAGAGAGCAGAAACGGAGGGACAGCAGGAGCGTGTGACAGAGAGAGAGCAGAAACGGAGAGACAGCAGGAGCGTGTGACAGAGAGAGAGCAGAAACGGAGAGACAGCAGGAGCGTGTGACAAAGAGAGAGAGCAGAAACGGAGAGACAGCAGGAGCGTGTGACAGAGAGAGCAGAAACGGAGAGACAGCAGGAGCGTGTGACAGAGAGAGAGCAGAAACGGAGAGACAGCAGGAGCGTGTGACAGAGAGAGAGCAGAAACGGAGAGACAGCAGGAGCGTGTGACAGAGAGAGAGCAGAAACGGAGAGACAGCAGGAGCGTGTGACAGAGAGAGAGCAGAAACGGAGAGACAGCAGGAACGTGTGATAGAGAGAGAGCAGAAACGGAGAGACAGCAGGAGCGTGTGACAGAGAGAGAGCCACTGTCAAGCTACAGGGACGCTGACAATCAGTAGAGGATTTGAAATGAAAGAGAGGAGAGAGAGGGGTCAGAGAGATAATGTGGGGGAGGGATGGAGGGTTGGTCGGTTGGTTTGCTAGGTGACTCTAACACTGGGATAATGCTGAGATAACCTTCATGTTGGAGCAGAGCAGCAGCTGTAGACGTGAGATGGAAATGAATCCCGAGAGAGAGAGAGAGCGAGAGAGAGAAGCTTCTCTGTCAATTGTGACATTTGCGGCACATGATAACAAAGGCCATCTGTAGCAGCAGGGCTGGAAAGGAGGGAGAAAGGGAAGGAGGGGGTGGGGAGTTCACATGGCGAGTGTCCTCTTCCTAGAAACACAAAGCAACACTCGAGCCTGTGGCGGAGAAACAAGCACCTGTTAGAGTCAGGCATGGGGAGACAAGAAGTGGGCAGAGAGACAACAACACATGTGCTGGGAAAGGGGGAGGAGAAGGAGGGAGACAAAGGGAAAGAGAGGACAGAAGGAGTGTGGGTCCATTTTATTTCACTGCTTTGGGAGTTAAAGATTTGTCTTGTCATGTCATAGAACCATTTGAGTTTAATTGAAATCGGTGGCATGGAACTGGGAGAAAGAGAGAGAGATGTTGAGAGAGGAAAAAACATAAACAGGGACAGGCATGATTAGGGTTGCCAAATTCCAGTAACTTTCGCAAAATGTCAAGGTTTTCCGGAAATCCTGGTTGGAGGGTTCAGGATTTCCTGCTTCCGGGAATTTTCCAACTGGGATTTCTGAAAAACCTATCCAGAAGTTTAATTTTAGGGCCAGACCATTTTAATTTCAGAATTAATCAAATAAGAAGGAGTATTTCCTATGAATGATTAAACAGGGGCTCATCTTTGTGCATTTATCAATGGCAATATCCAGGGGCAACTATCTGACTAAGCACTGGTCTCTCTGCCTCCATTTATTTTAACCATCCCTCTTCTCCACATTACTGTGCCCAGGGTTCCCCACTGAAATACAGGTGAACGTGTGAAGGCAACAAGAATTGCATGTGTGTTTATCTACAATCGCTTGTCTTTCCCCTAGGAAGGAGATCAAGATTCCAAAAGCAGTCAGTGGTGTAGTGCTTAGCCAACTCCCTGATCATGCCATGGCATAAATAGTGTATGTTTGGCAAGAAATCGCTCTAACCACTAGACTACCCTGCCGCCCCACTGTTCCTAGGCCGTCATTGAAAATAAGAATTGGTTCTTAGCTGACTTGCCTGGTTAAATAAAAGGAAAAATAAAACATACAAAAAAAAACCCCAGTCATGTTGGATTTGGTGGACCCGCTAGGACAGTGTGGATGTTTTGGGAATTCCTGCTCTCTCTGTCCTCTGAGCCTGGGTCATTTCCCCATCTCCCTGTTGGGATATTTTCTAGAGCTAAACATGTTCATCACATAATCAGGCAGCAAATCTATTTTCAATATATCAGAACATCATAATCCCTGTCAGGCTACCGGGAGAGCAGCTCATAGAGGATTTACCAGTCACAGAGGAGAGAGAGAAAAAGGGATACAGAGAAGAGAGAGAAAGAGGGATACAGAGAGAGAAAGAAGCATACAGAGAGAGGGAAAGAGGGATACAGAGAGTGAATGAGCGAGAGAGAGAGGAGGGACAGAGAGAGAGAGAGAGAAAGAGGGATACAGAGAGAGAAATAAGGATGCAGAGGAGAGAGAAAGAGGGATACAGAGAACGAGAGAAAGAGGGATACAGAGAGGGAGAGAGGGAGAAAAAGAGGGATACAGAGAGAGAGAAAGAGGGGTGCAGAGAGGGAGAGAAAGAGGGGAGAGAGGGAGAAAGAGGGATACAGAGAACGAGAGAAAGAGGGATACAGAGAGGGAGAGAGGGAGAAAGAGGGATACAGAGAGAGAGAAAGAGGGGTGCAGAGAGGGAGAGAAATAGGGGAGAGAGGGAGAAAGAGGGATACAGAGAGAGAGAAAGAGGGGTGCAGAGAGGGAGAGAAAGAGGGGAGAGAGGGAGAAAGAGGGATACAGAGAACGAGAGAAAGAGGGATGCAGAGGGAGAGAAAGAGGGGAGAGAGGGAGAAAGAGGGATACAGAGAGAGAGAAAGAAGGATACAGAGAGAGAGAAAGAGGATACAGAGAGAGAGAAAGAAGGATACAGAGAGAGAGAAAGTAGGATACAGAGAGAGAGAAAGAAGGATACAGAGATAGAGAAAGAAGGATACAGAGAGAGCGAATGGGAGAAAAAGAGAGACAAAAAATAAAATAGGTAAAGCCACACACACACACACACACACACACACACACACACACACACACACACACACACACACACACACACACACACACACACACACACACACACACACACACACACACACACACACACACACACACACACACACACACACACACACACACACACACACACACAAACAGTTTCACATCCCAGATGCATAAAGAGGTGCTGTGTGGTAGGAAAGGGAATGTCTCTCTCCACTGATGGGATTTTGCTTGTGACTGAGACATGTGATCATGAAAACAACGTCCCCACTGAGAACATCACAACAGCCACACACACATGCAGCCAAACACACACTCACACACGTGAGCAACTGCTGTCAGGTCCTTGACAATATACACTGTGGTTGATGAGCAGGGCTTCATTGATTCAGAGGAAGGTTCACGGCCCATCCACAACAGACCACTCGACCAGAATATTTTGAATATAAAGCTCCACTTTCAAAAACATACTATTCAAATGTATTAGCGACTACATGGAGTAAACTGTCACATAATGTTGTACTGCAGAAGTGTACCATGCCCAGCACCAATCACATCCAACAGATAATGAGCTGACCTCACAGTACACAGTTGTCTGCTCTGGCATCCACCCAGGTCATTGGCCCACCACACCACACACTATACTGTAGTTAAGTGAAACATCTGGGAGGGCAGATTTCCAGTGTCGGGAGGACAAGTGGATCACTGGCGTTCCAAAAACCCAGAACATTTTTATTCGATTACGGTACATCTGAATGGCTTATTTGTGACTACACACTTAGAGAAATGGGTTTTTGGGCAGTCCCCATAGGAGATTTGATCCCAGGTATAACCCTTTTGGATTCCATATAGAACCCTCTCTGGAAATGGTTCTACATGGAACCCACAGCCGAAGAACCCTTTAAGGTCCTAGATAGCACCTTTTTTTCTAAGAGTGTATGTTCCTTAATGGGTGGGGTGGGGGGGGGGGTATTATGAGGAGTTAGAGGGAAAGATGAGGTGGGGTGAAAGGGGAGGCAGAGAAGGAATTTTGTGAGGATGATGAGGAGTTTTAGGAGGAGGAAGACGAAGATGAGACTGAAGATTAGGGGGTGGAACTCACAAGGCATAGCATGGTGGTAGAGGTTAGCTCTGATGGTCTGTTGGAGCTCATGGTCGGGGGAGGACTTCTGAAACCTCAGGCTCAGGTAGTGCTTCAAGTCCTTGTTCAGCTTGTTACCTGCACAGGGAAACCACACAGGAACAATGGTTACGCCTCATTTCATAATACACAATTTGCATAGAAAATTTGAACAGTTTGTGTGCCAGGTGTTAGATCTGTATGTGCTTCAGCCCACTCCTCTGACTATTGTTGTCATGCCATACATGTGTTGTTTACCAAGGAATTACATGTTTCTTTTGGTTTCACAAGTAGCACATGTAATTCCTGTCTGGCAGTGGCAGTATATTCATTACACTCTGGTAAAGTCATCATTTTGGGACCAAATCAGAGCTGGTTGATTAGCAGCAGTGAATGTTTCAGCTGCCACATAGCTGATGGACCTCACCACGTCTGCTCAACTTCACCCACAGGCACAGAGAGAGACAGAGAGAGAGAGAGAGAGAGAGAGAGAGAGAGAGAGAGAGAGAGAGAGAGAGAGAGAGAGAGAGAGAGAGAGAGAGAGAGAGAGAGAGAGAGAGAGAGAGAGAGAGAGAGAGAGAGAGAGAGAGAGAGAGAGAGAGAGAGAGAGAGAGAGAGAGAGAGAGAGGAAGGAAGAAGAAAAGAGAAAGACAGAAATAGATAGAGAGAAATTGTGAGAGGGGGAAGTAGAGAGAGCGAGAGAGAGAAATGGAGAGAAAGAGAAAGATAAGACAGACATGCACAAACAGCAAGCGAGGTGGGCTGAGGTAATTGAGAACAACAGTTCCCTGATTTGCTAAGAGTTGCCAGGTTCAGTCAGCGTCTGTCCAATCAGAGCCCCTGACGCGCTCCCTCTCTGCTGTGTTTGAATGAAGCCCTCAGTCTCCCAGAAGGAGAGGAGTCACAATGGGGCCAGATGGCCAGGGCTCTCTCTCACGCCAGGGTCTCATTTAGGACCGTTTAATGATCTCCAAATATATCATCCATGTCTGGGGAGCTGGCCAGCCATTTTGGGGGCATTGGCCAGCATCTCTCCACACAGACCCCTGACCATGATGGAAGCTGCTTATTAATATATATTGTAATGACACTATTCAATGTGTATAGATCGTTAAAAACACAATACAACAAGTTTAACATGAACAGTCATATTAAATAAAAAAATAGATTTATTTGTTATAATTTTTTGAAGAAAATGGGATATTTTATAGCTACAATATGTAACTTTCTGGGTGACCCGATCAAATTTGCATAGACATGTGAGTTATAGATCAGTTCTATGTGTGATATTTCTATGCTTCCCGTTCTTAAGTATCGTTTTTGCATCTTTTTTTTTCGGTTTTGTACACCAGCTTCAAACATCTGAAAATACTATATTTTTAGTTATGAAAAATATATTTCACAGCGCTTTAGATGGTACAATGATTATTGACACAATGATTGCTTGTTTTGTTACAAACTGAAATTAGGCAAACTATTTTAATTTTAGCAACCAGGAAATGGCTGAGCTTTTTCTGCATAGTGCATCTTTAAATGGCTGGTTATATTATTAGAAAGGAAAAGTTTAGTTCTTCGTAGCTAAAATGTGTTCACCATTTGAGAGTATATACCACTTACTAGTAGCCACTTGAAGTTCAGCAAATCAGCTACTCAGAGATGAATTCATCTTCTGATTATAACTAATCAACTAATTGAGGTTATGATTATTATTTGACCCCCTGATTAGTTAGAAACAAAAATGATTTTGGAACAAAAGCCGGCTCATAGATGTAGAACAGAACAGATTGGCCTATCGAATAAAATAGATAGAGAACTGTTTCAGACAGACAGACATCTGTCACACAGCGGTGTGGCCCTGCATCGCCTCATCTTCCCATGGACTCACACAGCTTAACCACAGACCACACATAAATCTATGTCCACTCCAACCAGCATGTTCACAACTTACAGTACAGACTCACTTTCAGTTTTACCAATGCAACACCCACAACCCTAATGCAACCTCTGACCTATATACACTTAGAAAAAAGTTTCCAAAAGGGTCCTGCAGCTGTACTTTCAGGACCTTCAAACTCCACTCTGGACCTGGAAGCCAGTTCCACTGCATGTTTTCCCATTGTTCCCCTCTAACCAGGAACTGATTTAGACCTGGGACACCAGGTGTGTGCAGTTAAGTATCAGGCAGAACAGAAAACGAGCTGGCTCCCAACCTCGTGGGGTAAGAGTTGACTACCCCTGCAGAAGTAGACGCCTTTGTGGGGAAAAAAATGGCTCTACCTCGAACCAAAAGAGTTCTTCAAAAGGTTATCCTACAGTATACACTTTCTAAGAGTGTACTGTATACCCGAGGCACAGAATCTCAATGCTAGAGGCGTCACTACACACCCTGGTTTGATCCCGGGTTATATCACAACCGGCCGTGATCGGGAGTCCCATAGTGCGGCGCACAATTAGCCCAGCATCGTCCGGGTGAGGGAAGGGTTTGTAAATAAGAATTTGTTCTTAACAGACTTGCCTGGTTAAACAAACATGTAAAGAAATATAGCACCAAGGAGTCCTCACGAATACAGCATCAAAGAGAACATGATCAAATTATCATTCCATCCCAGAGAATAAACAACAATATTCAGTTCAGCCTAAACTCATAGAAATACAACCATTCCATGTGGTCAGGGTAGGAATCTGAAACACTGCCCAGCAGCAGCGTGCTCTGCTCTATTTTTCCGTTCCCCTACACACACAGCCCTCTGTGTAATTCTGTGCGAGCAAAGCACAGTCAGGTAATTGTTACCTAGCAACCAGCCAGTCCTGACAACCATCGTTATGGTCCCTGCTAGGCAAGCAGCCTGCATTCAGACTAAAAACATTTAGAAATACAAGCTAGCACAAACACACATCAGTGTGCACACACACACACACATCAGTGTGGGCACGCACGCACGCACGCACGCACGCACACACACACACACACAGGTCAATGGACAAGGTTTACTCCTCTAAAACATGCGTACATTAGATGTGTCATAGGGATAAAATGTCTTATAATCGCTATCATCAGAATAGTCGTATAGATGTGATTTACCATCACTCATGAAAAATACTCAACATCTTCCTCAATCCTGAGCCCCAGTAGGATGCCCTGGGTGGGGACCACCATTAGGTATTACATCACCTCTCCTGTGGCTGGGGAGAGCTGGTACAGAGCTGGAACAGAGCAGGCAGGGTGCAGGCAGCCCAGGTGTCATGCCCCATCAATGATGAAGTCATCAAATATTTAAGATTTTCAAGGATATACAGACATGTGCAGCAGGGATGATTTAAAACACAGTGTGGCTCAGTGTGTGTGTGTGTGCGTGTGTGTGTGTACCTGCATGAGATTGAGAGTGTGTACGTGCTGCTGTTTCTCTCTCTCCACACAGACACAGTTAAATAAACACACAGAGAAATTCCGTGCACATTAGCACGCACAGGAATGAGTCAAGCATGACCACTGCTAACATTTACCAAATCGAAAATCAACGCAACCGCCATACATACACACACAAGAGACGTTGATGTTTCAATATTCTTCGATTGTCCTGATCCCATTTTTGATAGACAATGAGTTCATCAGTGATGGAGTGGGAAGCCGAGGCAAATCCCTCCAAGAACACTCTGCCCCAGATAAGGAGTTGAGGAACACACAGAGGTCAAGGAGACATCTCTACACACACACAGTCTCTGCTTCTCCCTGACAGACATGAAGGGTGCGTTCGTAAATTCACTCTTGCCACTCTCGGCAGAATAACTGATGAATTTACAAATGCTGAAAACCCACGGAATATGTCCGGTGTTAGGGCGGAGGTGAGGCCACTCGGAGGAGTGTGGTGTCAGGAAAACAACCTCTCACTCAATGTCAACAAAACAAAGGAGATGATCGTGTGCTTCAGGAAACAGCAGAGGGTGCACCCCCCTATCCACATCGATGGGACGGTAGTGGAGAAGGTTGAAAGTTTTAAGTTCTTCGGCGTAGGTCAGTACAGGTGCATCAAAGCTGGAACCGAGAGGCTGAAAAACAGCTTCTATCTCAAGGTCATCAGACTGTTAAACAGCCATAACTAACACAGAGGCTGCTGCCTACATACAGACTCAAATCATTGGCCACTTTAATAAATGGATCACTAGTCACTTTAAATAATGCCACTTTAATAATGTTTACATATCTTACATTGCTCATCTCATACTGTATTTTAATATCATCTATTGCATCTCGTCTCTGCCACTCGGCCATCGCTCATCCATATATTTATATGTACATATTCCTATTCCATCCCTTTAGATGTGTGTGTATAAGGTAGTTGTGGAACTGTTAGACTGCTTATCAGATATTACTGCACTGTTGGAACTAGAAGCACAAGCATGTCGCTATACTCACATTAACATCTGCTAACCATGTGTATGTGACTAATAAAATTTGATTTGATTTTAAACGTAGGCAAAAAACATAATTCAATTGTTGCCAGCAGCACAGTTAGTCACCAACACTCTGGGTAACATGAAAAGAGCCTAATCAGCTCTGCTAAGGCGAGAAAAATAGAGTGAGGTGTTCTCTCATTTGTGTCTGGAAATAGCTAGCAAGCTAACTAACTTCAGCCAGTTATCTTGGGTGCCTGACTGCCATTGTGAGGTCAGAATGCTCCAATCAACCCTACTCCTTGGCCAGAGCGTCCAGTGTGCACTCTGAACGCTCAGAGAGTGAAACCCTCTGAATTTACAAACAGACAATATGACAAGGCTCTGAATTTAGAACACTCCAGAGTGAATTTACAAACACACCCGAACAGAACAGAAACAAACACCAGGGTTAATTCTTAATTGAGTTGGCAATGGCTCTTTACTTCAAATTCAATTCTGGAAATTTAATTTAATTGGAACACCCCACAGGTAGCAGAATTGGAATTTAATTTGAAGCGTAATTTATTTAAATGGAATTCAATGAAATTCAAACTGCTTATTTATTCTACACATCACCATAGTAATGTGTATTTTGACATCATGAATGTTTACCATTTCAATACCATGTAGCATAACGTTGAAACATTTCATTTTTGAAACTCATACTTCCAAAACAGTTTGAAATAAATACAGTGGTCTGGAAATATTCTATAATATTTAAAAAATTCCCTTAAACATGTTAAATACATTTCCAAGAGACCAAGCAGACCAGGCTGTGGTTTGGGATTTAAGTAAATGAAAGAAGTAAAAACATTCTTCCTTAGTTGTACATTTTCTCAAAATCTAATGGTACAGCCTAGACTTGATCCAATATCTTAAGTAGTTGAGCATGTTATTACACCAACCTTGTGAAATTTACAAACTGACACATTTTCTTTTTCTTTAAAAGCAACTTTATATCGAAGGAGTGTTTTTGATTTGACAGCCTGCACATGCTCAGTTCAGCACGGTTAGACATGAGGACGTGTTTCTACGCATGAGCTTAACTAACCAGTGTTTCTGCCTATCTTCACACAGTACTGTCTTTGACTGCAGTTTGGACGGGAACAATCTAACGTCTCATGACAATGAAAAATACTGTTTGACATCTCTGAGTTATAATCAAACTAATATTGGAAATGGTATGTGTATTCTTTGTATTAATAACCTCAATTCGGATGACAATTTATACATTAACGAGTCGGCAGCTCTGGACATTCTGCTTACTCTGTACCAGGCCCTAGTCCCTGGGACTCGAAAGTGGAAGCTACGGCACAAAAAAGGCAGACGTGCAGTCTTGACAAGACGACACTGAAAAGCAAATAAACCGCTTCTACCTGTCACGACTAGTCAAGGTGGGTGGAATCAGGCGCAGAGAGCAAATAATGAATAAAGGCTTATTCTCCGGTGAACAACAATAAACACGGACAACCCAAAATACAAACAGGGTGAAAAATATCCAAAACAGGAATAAACAGACAAACCAGAGAAATAAAACACAAAAACACCGACAGCCGAAACGAAATGTCAAAAACAAACAATCCCGCACAAAACAAGGGCGGGACAACCTACATTATATACAGATACTAATTAACTAACACACAGGTGAAAACAATCAGACAAAACCAACAGATAACCGAAAAGGGATCGGTAGTGGCTAATAGGACGGTGACGACGACCGCCGAGCACAGCCCGAACGGGCAGGAGAGCCAAACTCGGCGGAAGTCGTGACACTACCCTCCGTTCTGTTGGCAAACAGTCCAGTCACTAGAGAACAAACTGGATGAGCTCTGTTCGAGACCAGCCTATCAACGGGAAAAGAAAAGGAGAGCTGCACACTCTAGGAGCTCAGACACAATAGTTTAATATCAATGCATGAAAACCAAGCTGTCTTTATCAGGGTATAATGAGTAACAATGCGGGTCACTAGTTTATATAGAATTTGAAAGGACACACACAGGTGTCTATAATCATGGCCAGCTGTGGCTTGATTTCATTGGTTGATTTACAGATATAAATAGAACATGTAAAAAGAATGAATGGATAACATATGATCATAGATACAACTTGGCTGCATAGGCCTACAAACATTATTTACAATAGATGACAAAAACACAAGAATCACAAGAATGGCTTCAGATCAAAGACTACATTGAGACCTCGAAGGGAGCAAGGGTCTTTAAATTAAAGATCCAGGCAGCCTTTCGTTTTAACAGCCAATTGTCAAGGTCACCCCCTCTCTTAGGGAGGGTGATGTGTTTTATGCCGATATAGCAAAGGAACAACATAGAGTGGTTCACTTCCAAAAAGTGGGCCGCAAATGGGTACATGGAGTTTTCCACCGAATGGTGCTACGATGCACAGAGATTCTTACTTTTAGTTTGCTCTTCATTTTGCCCACATCATTTTTACCACAAGCACAAGTTATAAGATAAATAACTGCCTTAGTGGAACACGTGATAACACCTTTGATTGGAATCTGTTTGCCTGTTTGGGGGTGTTTGAAGGATCTACATTGGTAAGTGCCGTTGCATTGAGGGCAGCCATTACACTTGTAGTTTCCACCTGGCGCAAGGAGACGTTGTGCGGGGGTATTTTGGGTTGGTAAATCAGAGGTTACCAATTGAGGATGCGACCAATGGAGGGTCCAGAAACACATTACCGATACTGTCATCGGATCTTAGAATGTGCCAATGTTTGTGAACGATTCCCTTAATTTGTTCAGAGCACATGAATAGCGCGTAGTAAGAATGCAATAATGCTTCTTTTTGCGAGACTTTGCTTGAAAGAGATTATGTCTCGATTTGTTTTGTATTTTCTCAATGGCAGTATTGATCTGACCATTTTAGGACCCCCTTTCGTTGAATTTTCTTTGCATCACAGCCATGGTTCTGTGGAAATCTGATTGTTTTTGCAAATTATTTTGATTAGACAGAATTGCCTATAGGGTAAGCTGTTTTTTAAGGGAAGCAGGTGACAGCTATCAACACTCAACAAACTGTTACAATCAGTGGGTTTCCTGTAAATATCTGTGTATAGAACATTATCCTCATACAAAATCAAAAGATCAAGGAAACTTACTTGTTGTGTGTCAGATTGCATAGTGAATCTCAGGTGCTCAGAACAAGAGGTAAGAAGCATGGAATGCCTGGAGCTGTTTTGTATCACCCTCCATAAAACAAAAATATCATCAATGTACCGTTTCCAAATAATAATGTTTTTTGAGAGGATTGACGATTTATTGTTTCACCATGCATCCCACGTACAAATGAACCAAGTTAGGAGCCATAGGGGGTCCCATAGCAGTACCCTTCATCTCGATAAAAAAACATGTTTGAAACATCAAATAGTTGTGTGTGAGTACTATTTCAGCCAATGTTATTAATACATGACCTGGGGGGTAGTTCAATTGGGTCACGTTGCAAATGAAAATGTTCCATGGCATCAATACTTCCCTCATGTGGAATATTAGTGTATAACGACTAAACATCAAAAGTTAATAACAAGGTATTCTTGTGTTTTTGCTATCTATTGTAAAGAATGTTTGTAGGCCTATGCAGCCAAGTTGTATCTATGATCATATGTAATCAATTCATGCTTCCTTTTTTCATTTTTTTTTTACATGTTCTATTTCTATAAATCAACCAATGAAATCAAGCCACAGCTGGCCATGATTATAGACACCTGTGTGTGTCCTTTCAAACTCTATATAAACTAGTGACCCACATTGTTACTCAATGATGAAGACAGCTTGGCTGTCGGAAAGTTGGTATTCAATTGTTGCATCTGAGCTCCTAGAGTGTGTAGCTCTCCTTTTCATTTGACATGTTCTACTCTGCTAGCCAGCACCTCGCCAAACCAGGTGTGCGCTTCTTTCGCCTCCACATATCCTATCAACGAGACCTGAAGAACTGTAATATTCTATGTTTCAAAGAGTTGTGGCTGAACAAGGACATAGATCATATACATTTCGCTGGCTTTTCAATGCTTATCAGAAGCTCTCAACCTGCTCCACTACAGCCCCATCGATGAGAATGGGGGCGTGCTCGGTCCTCCGTTTCCTGTAGTCCACAATCATCTCCTTTGCCTTGATCACGTTGAGGGAGAGGTTGTTGTCCTGGCACGTCATGGCCAGGTCTCTGACTTCCTCCCTATAGGCTGTCTCATCATTGTCGGTGATCAGTTCTACAACTGTTGTGTCATCGGCAAACTTGATGGTGTTGGAGTCTTGCCTGGCAATGCAGTCATGAGTGCAGGAGGGGACTGAGCATGCACCCCTGAGGGGCCCCCATGTTGAATATCAGCGTGGCGGATGTTTTGTTACCTACCCTTACCACCTGGGGGCGGCTCGTCAGGAAGTCCAGGATCCAGTTGCAGAGGGAGGTATTCGATCCCAGTGTCCTTAGCTTAGTGATGAGCTTTGAGGGCACTATGGCGTTGAACGCTGAGCTGTAGTCAATGGACAGCATTCTCACATAGGTGTTGCTTTTTGTCCAGGTGGGAAAGGGCAGTGTGGAGTGCAATAGAGAATGCATCATCTGTGGATCTGTTGGGGCGATGGGCAAATTGGAGTGGGTCTAGGGTTTCTGGGATAACGGTGTTGATGTGAGCCATGACCAGCCTTTCAAAGCACTTCATGGCTACAGACGTGAGTGCTACGGGTCTGTAGTCATTTAGGCATGTTGCCTTAGTGTTCTTGGGCACAGGGACTATGGTGGTCTGCTTGAAACATGTTGGTATTACAGACTCAGTCAGGGACAGGTTGAACATGTCAGTGAAGACGCTTGCCAGTTGGTCAACGCATGCTCTGAGTACATATCCTGGTAAACTCTCTGGCCCTGCGGCCTTGTGAATGTTGACCTGTTGACCTGTTTGAAGTTCTTATATCAGCTGATGCTCTCATGCATGCTTCAGTGTTACTTGCCCTGAAGCGAGTATAGAAGTAATTTAGCTTGTCTGGTAGGCTCGTGTCACTGGGCAGCTCGTGCCTGTGCTTCCCTTTGTAGTCTGTAATAGTTTGCAAGCCCGCCACATCTGACGAGCGTCGGAGCCGGTGTAGTACAATTCAATCTTAGTCCTGTATTGACGCTTTGCCTGTTTGATGGTTTGTCGGACGGCATAGCGGGATTTCTTATAAACTTCCGGGTTAGTCCCGCACCTTGAAAGCGGCAGCTCTACTCTTTAGGTCTGTGCCGTTGTTACCTGTAATCCATGGCTTCTGGTTGGGGTATGTACTTACGGTCACTGTGGGGACAACGTCATCGACGCACGTATTGATGAAGCCAGTGACTGATGTGGTGTACTCCCGAATGCCTTTGTAAGAATCCCGGAACATATTCCAGTCTGTGCTAGCAAAACGGTCCTGTAGCTTAGCATCTCATAGTAGTAAGTATTTCACGGTAAGGTCTACACTTGTTGTATTCGGCACATGTGACAAATAAAGTTTGATTTGATCTGCTTCATCTGACCACTTCCGTATTGAGCGAGTCACTAGTGCTTCCTGCTTGAATATTTGCTTGTAAGCAGGAACTAGGAGGATAGAATTATGGTCAGATGTGCCAAATGGAGGGTGAGGGAGAGATTTGTATGTCTCTCTGTGTGTGGAGTAAAAGTTGTCTAGAACTTTTTCCCCTGTGGCTGCACATTTAACATGCTGGTAGAAATAAGGTCAAACGGATTTAAGTTTCCCTGTATTAAAGTCCCTGGCCACTAGGAGTGCCGCCTCTGGATGAGAGTTTTCCTGTTTTCTTATGGCCGTATACAGCTCATTGAGTGCAGCTTTAGTGCCAGGATTGTTTTGTGGTGGTATGAAGACAGCTATGAAAAATACAGATGAAAACTCTCTTGGTAAATAGTGTGGTCTACACTTTTTCATGAGATACTCTTCCTCAGGCGAGCAAACCTTGAGACTTCCTTAGATTTCATGCAACAGCTGGTGTTTACAAAAATACATATGCCGCCACCCCTTGTCTTACCAGAGGACGCTGTTCTATCCAGCCGAAAAAGCTTAAAACCCGCCAGCTGTATGTTAATCATGTCGTTGTTCAACCACGACACGGTGAAACATAAGATATTACTACTTTTTTAATGTCCCGTTGGTAGGATATACCTGATCATAGTTCATTTATTTTAGTATTGAATGATTGTACATTGGCTAATAGGACCGATGGTAAAGGTGTATTACCCTCTTGGTCCACGATACCTCCGTCTCTTTCTCCTGCAAATGACGGGGATGAGGGCCTTGTTGGGCATCTGAAGTAAATCCTTCCCATCCTACTCGTTGAAGAAGAATAATTCCTCCAGTACGGAGTGAGTAATCGCTGTCCTGATGTCTAGAAGCTCTTTTTGGTCATAAGACACGGTGGCAGAAACATTATCTACAAAATAAGTTACAAATAACGCAAAAAAAACATACACAATAGCACAATTGGTTACGGGATCGGCAGCCATCTCCTGCGGCGCCATCCTCTCATTCTCCATTCTCCATGCATAAGAGCACCAGCTGTTCTGGGCGACTGTGATCTCACTCTCCATAGCCGATGTGAGTAAGACCTTTAAACCGATTAACATTCACAAGGATACATTTTTAACCTCTCCCTGACACAGTCTGTAATACATACATGTCTCAAGCAGACCACCATAGTTCCAAAGCCCATGAATGCCAAGGTAACCTATTTAAATGACTATCGCCCATAGCACTCACATTTGTAGCCATAAAATGCTTTGAAAAAGAAGCATGGCTCACATCAACACCATAATCCCTGACACCCTGGACCCACTCCAAATCGCATACTGCCTCCAACAGATCCATAGATGACACAATCTCTATTGTACTCCACACTGCCATCTCCCACCTGGACAAGAGGAACACCTATGTGAGAGTGCTGTTCATCGACTACAGCTCCGAGTTCATCACCATAGTGCCCTCCAAGCTCATCACTAAGCTCATAACCCTGGGACTGAACAACTCCCTCTGCAACTGAATAACCTTCTGACGGGCCACCCCCAAGTGGTGAGGGTAGGCAACAATACATCGGTCTCACTGACATTCTACACGGAGCCCCGTAGGGGTACGTGTTTAGTTCCCTCCTGTACTCCCTGTTAACCCACGACTGCGTGGCCGCACAGGACAACACCATTACTTTTGCTGACAACACGACGGTGGTAGGCCTGATCACCAACAATGTTGAAACAGCCAATAGGGAGGAGGTCCGTGACCTGGCAGTATGGTGCCAGGACAACAATCTCTCCCTCAACATCAGCAAGACAAAGGAGATGATTGTGGACTGCAGTAAATAGAGAGCCAAGAACGCCACCATCCACACCAATAGGGTGGTAGTGGAGCGGGTTGAGACCTTCAAGTTCCTCTGTGTTCAGATCATGAAGGAATTAACATGGTCCACATACACCAACACGGTCAGCACCTCTTCCCCCTCAGGAGGCTGAAAAGATTTGTCATGGGCCCTCAGGTCCTCATATTATAATGCTGACGCATAACTGGCTGCGTCACCACTTGGTATGGCAACTGCTTGGCATCCGACCGCAAGGCGCTACAGAGCCTAGTACATCACTCGAATTTCCTAAAGATTGTCAAAGACTCCAGCCACCCAAGTGGTGGACTGTTCTCTATGCTACCGCACTGGCAAGCGGTAGCAGATGCAACAAAAATGGAACCTATAGGACCCTGAACAGCTTCTACCCCCAAGCCGTAAGACTGCTGAATAGTTAACCAGATAGCTGCCTGGACTTTCTGCATTGACCCTTTTGCACTAACTCTTTTGACTCATCACATACACTGAGTACACCAAACATTAGGAACGCCTTCCTAATATTGAGTCCTTTGGGTGGTGGACCATTCTTGATACACACGGGAAACTTTTGAGTGTCAAACCCAGCAGTGTTTCAGTTCTTGACACAAACCGGTGCACCTGGCACCTACTACCATACCCTGTTCAAAGGCACTTAAATATTTTGTTTTGCCCATTCACCCTCTGAATGGCACACAAACAATCCATGTCTCAATTGTCTCACGGCTTAAAAATCCTTCTTTAACCCGTCTCCTCCCCTTCATCTACACTGATTGAAGTGACATCAATAAGGGATCATAGCTTTCAACTGGATTCACCTGGTCAGTCTAAGTCATGGAAAGAGAAGGTGTCCTTATGTTTTGTGCACTCCGTGTATGCTGTTGCTACAGTTTATTATCTATCCTGTTACGTAATCACTTTACCCCTACTTATAGGTACAGTACATATCTACCACAATTACCTCATACCCCTGCACATTGACTCGTTACTGGTATCTAGTGTATATAGCCAAGTTATCGTTACTCATTGTGTACTTATTCCTCAAGTTAACATTTTTTTGTATTCTAAAAAAAATATATACAGTGTATATAAACTCAGCAAAAAAAGAAATGTCCCTTTTTTCAGGACCCTGTCTTTCAAAGATAATTTGTAAAAAAGAAAAAAAGAAACTTCACAGATCTTCATTGTAAAGGGTTTAAACACTGTTTCCCATGCTTGTTCAATGAACCAAAAACAATTAATGAACATGCACCCGTGGAACGGTCATTAAGACACTAACCGCTTACAGACGGTAGGCAATTAAGGTCACAGGACACTAAAGAGGCCTTTCTACTGACTCTGAAAAACACCAAAAGAAAGATGCTGCGTGAATGTGCCTTGTAAGGCAGGTCCTCACCAGACATCACCGGCAACAATGTCACCTATGGGCACAAACCCACCATCGCTGGAACAGACAGGACTGGCAAAAAGTGCTCTTCACTGACGAGTCGCGGTTTTGTCTCATCAGGGGTGATGGTCAGATTTGCATTTATCGTCGAAGGAATGAGCGTTACACCGAGGCCTGTACTCTGGAGCGGGATCGATGTGGAGGTGGAGGGTCCGTTACGGTCTGGGGCGGTGTGTCACAGCATCATCAGACTGAGCTTGTTGTCATTGTAGACAACTCAACGCTGTGCATTACAGGGAAGACATCCTCCTCCCTCATGTGGTACCCTTCCTGCAGGCTCATCCTGACATGACCCTCCAGCATGACAATGCCACCAGCCATACTGCTCATCCTGTGCATGATTTCCTGCATGACAGGAATGTCAGTGTTCTGCCCTGGCCAGCGACAAGCCCGGATCTCAATCCCATTGAGCACGTCTGGGACCTGTTGGATTGGAGGGTGAGAGCTAGGGCTATTCCCCCCAGAAATGTCCGGGAACTTGCAGATGCCTTGGTGGAAGAGTGGGGTAACATCTCACAGCAGGAACTGGCAAATCTGAGGAGGAGGAGTAGGAGGAGATGCACTGCAGTACTTAATGCATCTGGTGGCCACACCAGATACTGACTGTTACTTTTGTTTTTGACCCCCCCCTTTGTTCAGAGACACATTATTCCATTTCTGTTAGTCACATGTCTGTGGAACAGTTTATGTCTCAGTTTTTGAATCTTATGTTCATACAAATATTTACACATGTTTTGTTTGCTGAATATAAACACAGTTTACAGTGAGAGGACATTTCTTTTTTGCTGAGTTTATATATCTGCATTTTTGGGAAAGGCCAGTAAGTATATCTCACTGTTAGTCTACACCTGTTTACGAAGCATGTGACAAATAAAATTTGATTTGAAATTAATGATACTTCCATGTTTCACGTCCCAGTTTAATTGGTTCAAATTGCTCTTCATAAATTATACTTCCTTCAAATTTAATTGAACTTCTTCTTCCTGTGGAATGTGGCCAATTCATTAAATTCAGAAATTCTAAATTGACCTGCACGCACGCATGCACATGCACACACACACACACACACACACACACACACACACACACACACACACACACACACACACACACACACACACACACACACACACACACACACACACACACACACACACACACACACACACACACACACACACACACACACACACACACACACACACACACACACACACACACACACACAGTGATACCATTGCACTCTTCCATAGACAGGTACAGCAACCATACACATACACAGTCTGTGTCACACCAATCAATGTAAATACACCCAAAAGCACTTTCTCGGTGAATACCATTGAGTCTTAGAATACTCTTCCATAGACAGGTAGAATAGGGCAGCAACCATACACATACCAGGGTGTACCATTGACAGAGAGAGGCGTGTGGGCCATACACCAGTCAATGTGGGCCAAATTAAATGACAGAGAGAGGCCCAAAAGCACTACCATATTTTGAGATATTCCTGGGCCTCTATGGGCTGCTGGTTTGAATGGAGGTCAGTGAATTTGAGTCTTAGAATAGAGCACACTGTGGAGGGCTGAGTAGGGGTGACAGAGAGATGCATGTGGGCCATAGAATAGGGCACGCTGAGTAGGGGTGACAGAGAGAGGCGTGTGGGCCATAGAATAGGGCACGCTGAGTAGGGGTGACAGAGAGAGGAATAGGGCGTGAGTGGGCCCTGTGGGCCATAGAATAGAATAGGGCACGCTGAGTAGGGGTGACAGAGAGAGGCGTGTGGGCCATAGAATAGGGCACGCTGAGTAGGGGTGACAGAGAGAGGCCAGTGGGCCATAGAATAGGGCACGCTGAGTAGGGGTGACAGAGAGAGGCATGTGGGCCATAGAATAGGGCACGCTGAGTAGGGGTGACAGAGAGAGGCGTGTGGGCCATAGAATAGGGCACGCTGAGTAGGGGTGACAGAGAGAGGCGTGTGGGCCATAGAATAGGGCACGCTGAGTAGGGGTGACAGAGAGAGGCCTGTGGGCCATAGAATAGAGCACGCTGAGTAGAGGTGACACAGCGAGGCATGTGGGCCATAGAATAGAGCACGCTGAGTAGGGGTGACAGAGAGAGGCATGTGGGCCATAGAACTGGCACACAGAGTAGGGGTGACATAGAGAGGCGTGTGGGCCATAGAATAGAGCACGCTGAGTAGGGGTGACAGAGAGAGGCGTGTGGGCCATAGAATAGAGCACACTGAGTAGGGGTGACATAGAGAGGCATGTGGGCCATAGAATAGAGCACGCTGAGTAGGGCTGAGTGTGGGTGAGAGAGAACAGCGTTGGCGACATAGAATAGGGTACACTGGAGAGCTGAGTGGGGATGAACGAGAGAGGCATGGGGGAGTGATGGCTCTACACACCCTCTCTCACACAGATGGATTTAACCCAAATAAGAGTGGATTAAACACATGCTAGCTGTTCCATGCCTCCAGTCAACATTGTATAACCTGGAATGTAGTTATGCATCCACTGTCTTATTTCTGGGGAGGGGAAGAGGAACTCGCACGACACTGGTTTCTACCATCTAGTAAGACGGGGCTGAAGCGCGCGCACACACAGACACACACGCACACACAGACACAACTGGCAGCATTACTCTGTGCAACAACAGCAGAGGATGGAACTTGAATGTGCAACAACAGCAGAATATTGAACTGAAGGAACTGAACAACTGGCAGCATTACTCTGTGCAACAACAGCAGAATATTGAACTGATGGAACTGAACAACTGGCAGCATTACTCTGTGCAACAACAGCAGAATATTGAACTGAACAACTGGCAGCATTACTCTGTGCAACAACAGCAGAATATTGAACTGAACAACTGGCAGCATTACTCTGTGCAACAACAGCAGAATATTGAACTGAACAACTGGCAGCATTACTCTGTGCAACAACAGCAGAGGATTGAACTGAACAACTGGCAGCCTTGTTCTGTGCAACAACAGCTGTCATCACTCTAACTTGCTACTATAATGTGTCAATCATGCTCAGGGAAATTAAACGCTAGGTGATTACAGTTTCAGGAGAGTGCATCAGCCTTCTCCTAAAGCCGCTGTTGAATAATGATTATAGATGTGATCTAATATTAGGTGTATGTGTTACTGTGCTCGGTGTGTACTACTGTGTGTGTGTGTGTGGGGGCAGTGTTCAGCTGCTGATTAGGATTCTGCTCCTGTCTCCCAGCTCAACACTGCCCTCTGTATCTCCAGCCACCACTGCCAAGTCTGCCGTTACCACGGCAACCCAGGGCCCAGCCAACCAGCGAATGAGAAGCGCTCTGTGTGGTAATCATGTACGGCTGCCCCCCACTGGCCAACCTAAGAAGTTCAGAATCAGAACTACATGTTTGTGGCCTAAATCTCAGACACTATTATGGGTCAAAATAAAACTGATGCACCACAGATTCACTTAATTCAGTCATTTATTTAAAGTCAAGCCTGTACAATTAAAATGTGCATTTTATATAATTACACAACCAAGGTTATATCAAATAAAATACAAGTGTAGACTTCACTGTGAAATACGTACTTACGAGCCCTTTTCCAACAATTCAGTTAAAAAGTAATCAAATTGACAAATGGATAAAAAGAAAATAGCAACACAGTCAAATAACAGGCTATTCACAAGGCTATTCACAGGCTACATACAAGGAATACTGGTACCGAGTCAGTGTACTGGGGTATGAGGTAGTTGGGGTGATTGATTGAGGTAATATGTACATGTAGGTTTGGTTAGGTGATTGATTGAAGGACTATGTACATGTACAGTAGGGCAAAAAAGTATTTAGTCGGCCACCAATTGTGCAAGTTCTCCCACTTAAAAAGATGAGAGAGGCCTGTAATTTTCATCATAGGTACACTTCTATGACAGACAAAATGAGAAAAAAAATCCAGAACATCCCATTGTAGGAATTTATTTGCAAATTATTGTGGAAAATAAGTATTTGGTCAATAACAAAAGTTTATCTCAATACTTTGTTATATACCCTTTGTTGGCAATGACAGAGGTCAAACGTTTTCTGTAACTCTTCACAAGGTTTTCACACACTGTTGCTGGTATTTTGGCCCATTCCTCTTTGCAGATCTCCTCTAGAGCAATGATGTTTTGGGGCTGTTGCTGGGCAACACAGACTTTCAACTCCCTCCAAATATTTTCTATTGGGTTGAGATCTGGAGACTGGCTAGGCCACCCCAGGACCTTGAAATGCTTCTTAGGAAGCCACTCCTTCGTTGCCCGGACGGTGTGTTTGGGATCATTGTCATGCTGAAAGATCCAGCCACGTTTCATCTTCAATGCCCTTGCGGATGGAAGGAGGTTTTCACTCAAATTCTCACGATACATGGCCCCATTTACACAGGATCAGTCGTCCTGGTCCCTTTGCAGAAAAACAGCCCCAAAGCATGATGTTTCCACCCCCATGCTTCACAGTAGGTATGGTGTTCCTTGGATGCAACTCAGCATTCTTTGTCATCCAAACACAACGAGTTGAGATTTTACCAAAATGTAATATTTTCGTTTCATCTGACCATATGACATTCTCCCAATCTTCTTCTGGATCATCCAAATGCTCTCTAGCAAACTTCAGGACATGTACTGGCTTAAGCAGGGGGACACGTCTGTCACTGCAGGATTTGAGTCCCTGGCGGCGTAGTGTGTTACTGATGGTAGGCTTTGTTACTTTGGTCCCAGCTCTCTGCAGGTCATTCACTAGGTCCCCCCGTGTGGTTCTGGGATTTTTGCTTACCGTTCTTGTGATCATTTTGACCCCACGGGGTGAGATCTTGCGTGGAGCCCCAGATCGAGGGAGAATATCAGTGGTCTTGTATGTCTTCCATTTCCTAATAATTGCTCCCACAGTTGATTTCTTCAAACCAAGCTGCTTACCTATTGCAGATTCAGTCTTCCCAGCCTGGTGCAGGTCTACAATTTTGTTTCTGGTGTCCTTTGACAGCTCTTTGGTCTTGGCCATAGTGGAGTTTGGAGTGTGACTGTTTGAGATTGTGGACAGGTGTCTTTTATACTGATAACAAGTTCAAACAGGTGCCATTAATACAGGTAACATGTGGAGGACAGAAAAGCCTCTTAAAGAAGAAGTTACAGGTCTGTGAGAGCCAGAAACCTTGCTTGTTTGTAGGTGACCAAATACTTATTTTCCAACATAATTTGCAAATAAATTAATTAAAAATCCTACAATGTGATTTTCTGGATTTTTTTCTAATTTTGACTGTCATAGTTGAAGTGTACCTATGATGAAGATTACAGGCCACACTCATCTTTTTAAGTGGGAGAACTTGCACAATTGGTGGCTGACAAAACACTTTTTTGCCGCACTGTAGGTAAGGGGTGAAAAACAGAAAGTTCGGGTAGCCATTTAATTAACTGTTCAGCAGTCTTATGACTTGGGGTAGGAGCTGTTCAGGAGCCTTTTGGTCCCAAACATGGTGCTCTAGTACCGCTTGCCGTGTGGTAGCAGAGAGAAGACTGTGATTTGTGTGGCTGGAGTCTTTGACAAGGCCTTTTAGTGCCTACCCCTGACACCGCCTGGTATAGAGGTCCTGGATGACAGAGAGCCTGGCCCCAGTGATGTACTGGGTCATACTTACTACCCTCTGTAGTGACTTGCAGTTGGAGCCCAAGCAGTTGTCAACCCAAACTTTGATGCAGACAGTCAAGATCCTCTCAATGGTGTAGCTGTATATCTTTTTGAGGCTCTGAGGGCTCATGGCAAATCTGTTCAGCCTCTTGCGTGGGAAGAGGCGTGTTGGTGTGTTTGGACCATGATAGGTCCTTAGTGATGTGGACACCGAGGAACTTGAAGCTCTCGACCCACTCCACTACAGTCAAGTCTATTTGCTCTGTCTTATTGAATGTAAAAAAAAGCACTATTTCCCAGAACAGAGCGAGTTACAGTGGGGACCACACATTAGCTGACAGACAGACAGGTGATGATTAACACTGTGCTTACATATGATCCCTAAATTACAGCTGGGAAACACACAACAATCAGAGTCAGAGAACTGACCTGGGAACGCTCTACTGTAGCTGCTGGGAAACACACAACAATCAGAGTCAGAGAACTGACCTGGGAACGCTCTACTGTAGCTGCTGGGAAACACACAACAATCAGAGTCAGAGAACTGACCTGGGAACGCTCTACTGTAGCTGCTGGGAAACACACAACAATCAGAGTCAGAGAACTGACCTGGGAACAATCAACGCTCTACTGTAGCTGCTGGGAAACACACAACAATCAGAGTCAGAGAACTGACCTGGGAACGCTCTACTGTAGCTGCTGGGAAACACACAACAATCAGAGTCAGAGAACTGACCTGGGAACGCTCTACTGTAGCTGCTGGGAAACACACAACAATCAGAGTCAGAGAACTGACCTGGGAACGCAGAGAACTGACCTGGGAACTACTGTAGCTGCTGGGAAACGCACAACAATCAGAGTCAGAGAACTGACCTGGGAACGCTCTACTGTAGCTGCTGGGAAACACACAACAATCAGAGTCAGAGAACTGACCTGGGAATGCTCTACTGTAGCTGTGTGGGACTAATCAAGCACCACCTGTAGTAATGACACAGGGTTTATGGTGCGGGAGCGAGATGGTTTCGCAGGGCCGGGTGAGAAGCCTCAACCAGGAGGCTTCCACTACATAATGGAGGCCACCCTGTCTGGCCTCTGTGTCATGATGGAGACAGCTGCACACACTCTCTCTCTCTCTCTCTCTCTCTCTCTCTCTCTCTCTCTCTCTCTCTCTCTCTCTCTCTCTCTCTCACACACACACACACACACACACACACACACACACACACACACACACACACACACACACACACACACACACACACACACACACACACACACACACACACACACACACACACACACACACACACACACACACACACACACACACACAGGCACACACGCACGTGCATACACACACACACTCACACGAACACACACACACTTATCGCCTCTAATATAAAACTGTGATTTATATTAACTAAATGGATGCCCGAAGGTGTAAGCAGTAAAGGCGGAAACAGAGGTAAAGGTTAAGAATAATGTTGGCCAAATAGTCTAAAAACAAACAAATTAACAAACAAAAAAATGTATCCAAAGGAATCAAAATTCAACTGAATTGATTCCAACACTGGATTTGTCGTAAGCAAACAGCATACCGGTTCTGTTAAACAAAATACAGTTTACCCATAGATGCCATAAAAAAGCCAATCTAACCAATTGCTTAATCACTGTTATTTTATGAGTTGTGGGCTTAAAAATAGCATTGAAGTTGATTCAATTTAAAATATCAAGGCAACCAATATATGATTTCTAGTTTACTCAACACTAGGTTTCAGTTAGCTCAAGATTGTTTCGTGCGTGAGGTGCACTTTTGAAAAAGAGTAAAATGACAAATTCATGTTTGCTCAAGACCACGCACATCATGATCATATTTCCCAAAAGCTCTATTGTAACCCATTCATAAACGCTAACTGCTTTTGCACCTACTGACAATAGTATCTTCAGGTCGGAAGAGTTTTAAGATCCCTGACACTCATTCTGAACATTCTTTATTTTTTTTCAATTGCTAACATGCATTGGTCAAATCTGAAGTTACACTGTCAAAACTCTTCACACAGTCAGCGAAACAGAAGTGTATGTGGACCAAACTGTGAATCATTTTTCATTGCTTTCACACAAAATGCTTTCAATGACCACATTCTCTGAAATCCATGATCTCTTTTCTCATTCATACTCCACCACCTGCAAACTATATATCTGCAGCATGTTTTCAAATGCTGACACACTGTTTACAAAACTGTTAAAAACACATTCAAAACAGAATGACGGCAAATGTTGTGCATTTCTACAGTAACCAGATTGAAACATATAGAAAATCTCAGCAGAAAATGTAATTATTCCAAACACAGCTGATTGCAATTTCAACTGAAAGCCTACCCAAGTGTCCTGTTTTTAGTCTCGTTACCAAACAGACATAAGAGGACGGCTTCGGAATGATTTAGTTTGGAAACATAGATCAAGGAAGACAGGTTGGTGGGGAAAGAAGAGTGACAGGGAGCGAGAGGGAGAATGCATGGAGGACAAAGGAGAGGAAGACCAAGAGCGGTGGTCTCTGATGAGATAAAGGCCACAATTATTGACCATGTTGTAAACCATGTTCTCTCTTTGAGAGAGGCCGGTTTAAGGGTGTATCCAAATCTGCAGCGTTCAATAGTTGCATCAATAGTACAAATTTTCCGTTAAAACAAAAGGTGAGATGTGCATCCTTCAATGATAATTGAACTATTATTGCAGTACAATACAGTATATTCACATTTTTACATGTACTGACATTTTGAAATATATTTATTGTTTTGTGTTTTTCAGTAGGAACCAAAGGTTGCCTCCCTCAGGAGGGAGAGGCAGAATAGTATCAGATGCGAAGGAAATTGCCATTGTCGACGTGGTAATTGGCAACAATACAATAAAACTGCGGGAAATTCTGGACAGAGTGCTGGCAGACAATATCACTTTTGGGAATGTGAATACAGTCAGCACAACGATAGAGTCCTAGAGAAACTAAGTATGAAGCAGTTATACACTGTACCCTTTGAGAGAAACGGTGAACGTGTGAATGAATTCTGGTAAGATGTCTGTTCAATAACCAAACAGGGTACATACACAGCTATGGATAATGTAAAGTACTGTAAAACTGTGGGTTTGCTGTATTTCAGAGTAATGGAGATGGAATCCAGGCAAACTGCACATACATTCATCTTTGTGGATGAAGCTGGATTCAACTTGGCAAAAACACGCCGCAGAGGAAGAAATGTGATTGGACAGAGAGCAACCGTGGATGTCCCAGGGCAGAGCGGAGCTAACATCACAATGTGTGCAGCACTGTCCAATGATGGTTTGCTGTTACACAAACCACTCATTGGCCCCTACAATAGAAGCTTGTTTCTTTTCTGGATTACCTGCATCATCGACTTGTGCCAGCAGAGGAGAGAGGAGCAAGAAACTCCCCTACCTTCGTTGTTGTGTGGGATAATGTGGCATTCCACCACTTTGCTGCACGTCCCAGGATGTCAGTACTATTCCTGCCTCCATACTTCCCCTTCCTAAACCCTATAGAGGAGTTTGTCTCTGCGTGGAGGTGGAAGGTGTATGACCATCATCCACATGACCAGATGTCCTTAACTGGATGCGGGGTGTAGATACACTTCTCCTGAAGACTGCCAAAGGTGTAGATACACTTCTCCTGAAGACTGCCAGGGTGTAGATACACTTCTCCTGAAGACTGCCAGGGTGCGGATACACTTCTCCTGAAGACTGCCAGGGTGTGGAGACACTTCTCCTGAAGACTGCCAGGGTGTAGATACACTTCTCCTGAACACTGCCAGGGTGTAGATACACTTCTCCTGAACACTGCCAGGGTGTAGATACACTTCTCCTGAAGATACTTTCCAAGATGCATCGCCATGATGCATCTTGGAAAGTGATGTTGATGAGAACTTTTGGCCAAATGCAGGAAAGAGGGAGAGATAGAATCCCCACAGTACAGTACAGTATGAGTGATTATACAATACATGTTGATGAGACCTAGAATCCCCACAGTACAGTATGAGTGATTATACAATACATGTTGATGAGAACTAGAATCCCCACAGTACAGTACAGTATGAGTGATTATACAATACATGTTGATGAGAACTAGAATCCCCACAGTACAGTATGAGTGATTATACAATACATGTTGATGAGAACTAGAATCCCCACAGTACAGTACAGTATGAGTGATTATACAATACATGTTGATGAGAACTAGAATCCCCACAGTACAGTACAGTATGAGTGATTATACAATACATGTTGATGAGAACTAGAATCCCCACAGTACAGTACAGTATGAGTGATTATACAATACATGTTGATGAGACCTAGAATCCCCACAGTACAGTATGAGTGATTATACAATACATGTTGATGAGACCTAGAATCCCCACAGTACAGTATATGAGTGATTATACAATACATGTTGATGAGACCTAGAATCCCCATGAGTGATTATACAATACATGTTGATGAGAACTAGAATCCCCACAGTACAGTACAGTATGAGTGATTATACAATACATGTTGATGAGAACTAGAATCCCCACAGTACAGTATGAGTGATTATACAATACATGTTGATGAGAACTAGAATCCCCACAGTACAGTACAGTATGAGTGATTATACAATACATGTTGATGAGAACTAGAATCCCCACAGTACAGTACAGTATGAGTGATTATACAATACATGTTGATGAGAACTAGAATCCCCACAGTACAGTACAGTATGAGTGATTATACAATACATGTTGATGAGACCTAGAATCCCCACAGTACAGTATGAGTGATTATACAATACATGTTGATGAGACCTAGAATCCTCACAGTACAGTATGAGTGATTATACAATACATGTTGATGAGAACTAGAATCCCCACAGTACAGTACAGTATGAGTGATTATACAATACATGTTGATGAGACCTAGAATCCTCACAGTACAGTATGAGTGATTATACAATACATGTTGATGAGAACTAGAATCCCCACAGTACAGTACAGTATGAGTGATTATACAATACATGTTGATGAGAACTAGAATCCCCACAGTACAGTACAGTATGAGTGATTATACAATACATGTTGATGAGAACTAGAATCCCCACAGTACAGTACAGTATGAGTGATTATACAATACATGTTGATGAGAACTAGAATCCCCACAGTACAGTACAGTATGAGTGATTATACAATACATGTTGATGAGACCTAGAATCCCCACAGTACAGTATGAGTGATTATACAATACATGTTGATGAGAACTAGAATCCCCACAGTACAGTACAGTATGAGTGATTATACAATACATGTTGATGAGAACTAGAATCCCCACAGTACAGTACAGTATGAGTGATTATACAATACATGTTGATGAGACCTAGAATCCCCACAGTACAGTATGAGTGATTATACAATACATGTTGATGAGAACTAGAATCCCCACAGTACAGTATGAGTGATTATACAATACATGTTGATGAGACCTAGAATCCCCACAGTACAGTATGAGTGATTATACAATACATGTTGATGAGAACTAGAATCCCCACAGTACAGTACAGTATGAGTGATTATACAATACATGTTGATGAGACCTAGAATCCCCACAGTACAGTACAGTATGAGTGATTATACAATACATGTTGATGAGAACTAGAATCCCCACAGTACAGTACAGTATGAGTGATTATACAATACATGTTGATGAGAACTAGAATCCCCACAGTACAGTACAGTATGAGTGATTATACAATACATGTTGATGAGAACTAGAATCCCCACAGTACAGTACAGTATGAGTGATTATACAATACATGTTGATGAGAACTAGAATCCCCACAGTACAGTACAGTATGAGTGATTATACAATACATGTTGATGATAACTAGAATCCCTACAGTACAGTATGAGTGATTAAACATGTTGTTTTTATGTAATTATTATTGCAGGACTGGAATTTAATGAATTTGTTTTTTGTTTAAACTTTTTACTTTTCACAAGTAAACCACTATTTGCAAAGATGAAAAGGTGTTATTCTTATTCTATAATGAAATACTGATTTATGTGAAATCATTCAAACTTCAAAGAGAAGTTCATCATTTATGTAATGCTCCCTGTTAGTGTTTTTTAGGTCAGTGTGTTTTGAGTGACAATGTATGCTTCCTGAGTGAGAAGTATTGCCAGTGTTATGTTCGAACAAGCTAATTTTGAGACATGTATGAAGTGTTTTTGGTGGTTTGAGTGAGTTTTGAAGGTGAGATGATCTGTTTGGCCAAGATGCATGTTGGTAATGCAGACAATGAGGAGTTTTGAAAAAGTGGCTTCAGTATTGACCAATGGTTGTTAGCAACTGAAAACTGTGAAATGGATTGCTTGCAGTAAGGTTTTGGAAACATAAGGAACGTACCTTTCATATCAGTGAGGAAAAAAGTGAAATAAGTACAGTGTTAGTGTTTCCAGACGGCCATATCTGCATATTACATCGCTTGTTTACGGAAGATATCTAGCGTGCTCCAAACACCTGTGTGTAAGCATAACTGGGAACAGATGTCAGTTCAACATGTAGTTTTGATTTACATTTGTTTGAGTTGTCAACTAATGTGAATTCAACGTGAAATCAGCCCAAAATATCACCCTGTCATTGGATTTACCCCCCTGAAATTCTTACGTTTTAACTTTTTGCAAATGCAATCAGTTATCTACGTTGATTCAATGTCCTCACATCATTTTGGGGTTGGAATGACGTGGAAACAAAGTTGATACAACTATTTTCCCCCCCCAGTGGGGTAGTTCGTCAACTGGAGGCACCTACAGCTTGCAGATCTGCGCAAAACTGCGACAGTAAGTATCTCTGCTATTTGAACATTTGGACATATCAGCATATGTTTCGAAAACTGGTTTGAAAGTGATTATTGATGCTTCTAAACATTGAAACAGTGTTGAAATTGTAGTTCATATTGAGCCAACCGTGGACAAATATAACCACTGAAAGTCCTACGTATGGAGAAGGGTTTTCGAGAGCAAGCTATATTGCAGGTTGAATTTAGCATGTACATGAATTGGTTTAGTCATTTTATGCTGCACAAAGATAAATTACATACATTTTTCTAAACTAATCCAATATGTTACTGTTCCAGTTTAGATTAATTAGGTTCTCTCATTAAATAATCTTCCCAGTCATTCCAAATGAGTCATTCTTGACTTACAAACGAAGGCTAATAACAAGAGGTTAATTTCATAGCAAGAGGCTCACAATGAGCATTCATACCAACATTCAAATCTCCAGAAGACATGGAGCAAGTCAGAGACGGTGATGTTTTGATCTGAGATTCAGCGGCAAATACATCTTAACCCTTCAGGTCGAAACACACACCACCCGTAATGTTTGCACCAAGATGACGCGCGTGGGATACGGCTTGAAAACATACATTAATCCATGGAAGGATGGAAGATGTCGCTCTTCTCCTAATTATCCCATCTGCGATGATAAATTGAGAAGATTTGCTACAGTCGTTTTTAATTAAACTGCCTTTTTTATCCTCGTGCTAGGCTAGCTAATGCTTAAGCAGCCTATTGGATTCCACAACACTTCCAGTAGCTTCTCTCCCCAACGCCAGGCTTCGCATTTTCATGGAATCCAATGGGTTGCTCATGTCCAAGTCATAGTTAAGAGCGCACAAGGGAGAGTGGGTTCATGCTCACGTCTGTTGCCATCACATATTCTGCCTACAATATAGTAGTCTATATGGTTCAACAGTCTGTTGCTATGAGAAATTGTAGGTTTGGAGGAACACAGAGTGCTTCTGTTCTGACTAGGCTGTTAGATGTATTTATTTGTTTAGGTCAGTCATTGTCATCTGTGTGGTCTGTTATCACCCCTGCAGTCTCTGTCTGGTGTTACGAGACTGGGTGGGTTCAATCTGACTACTCCGAGGCTTTGTCTACTGCTCACTGTGCCAGGAGCCAAAAAGTTCAGAGGTCAAGTAATATTGTATTTCCCTTCACCAATTCAAAATAATAGAGACAGAGTAGGAACTGGAAATGCTGCTTCCTAAACACTCAAATCGATTGTTTCAGCCAATTACTGTCTCTCTAGCGATCCTGTCAGTCAGCATGGGATGATGATAATTCACTCACTAGTATAAAACACACAGACTGTCACACCCTGACCATAGTTTGCTTTGTATCTTTCTATGTTTTGGTTGGTCAGGGTGTGAGCTGAGTGGGCATTCTATGTTACATATCTAGTTTGTCTAGTTCTATGTTTGGCCTGATATGGTTCTCAATCAGAGGCAGGTGTTTGTCATTGTCTCTGATTGGGAACCATATTTAGGTAGCCTGTTTGGTGTTGGGTTTTGGTGGGTGATTGTCCTTGTTACTGTCTCTGTGTTACTTTGCACCAGTATTAGGCTGTTTTGTATTCGATTCATGTTTACTTTGTTTCATTAAACATGGATCGCAATAGCCACGCCGCATTTTGGTCTGACTCTCCTTCACATACAGAAAACTGTTACACAGACACGGACTCTACCAGCCCAGCAATCAGTGTGGCATAGATGGGGAGGAAAAATGGCAATCAAACCCTTAATTATCCCAGTACACAGTAAGCCACACCCCACCCACGACAACCTTCATCTCTGTCCGTTCTAACCCCTCCCTACCTGGGGTATCCAAGGAGCCAGCCAAGCACCCATTTTTCTTTTGAACTAGAATCCCCCATATCGCCACCTACCACCTCTATACCTACTGCCATTCACAGCCCAGAACTCTATGGACAAGACAGAAAAACAGAAAGGAACTACAAACTCTGTAAACTTGGTAGATATGGGCACTCTGGCCACGCTGGGCATAAGGATTCTACTTGCGCACATTGGGCAGCGCGGGCATAGGGGGCGGACCTGACCCAGTTTTCAAATGCTGAGCTGCTGAGTCAGAGAGAGCAATGCATGATGGGAGAGGGTGTAAGAGGAGGAGTCACACACAAACACACACACACTGACGCACACACACTGAGGCAGGAAAAGGAAGTGTTACGCTCAAAAGCACTGCATCTGCTCACTGCTAAATATAGCCAGAGGAACCCAGGCTTACTGCTCCCATTGCTCTGTGTCACTGGCTGAGTAGGGCAGGGAGGAGGGGGAGGAACTGAGGGAGAGAGGAAGAGTGGGGGAGAAAGAACAGAAGCGCAAGGGTGGAAAGAGAAGGGGAAAGAGTGAATGAGAGAGAGAGCTGGTGGGGAAAGACAAGGGGGAAGAGAGGGTGGAAAGGAAGGGTGAAAGAGATTGAGTGAGTAAAGAGAGAGTCACATAATTTGATATTTGAAATTACTTTATTCTTTTGGAACTTTTGTGAGTGTAATGTTTATTGTAAAAAAAGAATAACTTTTGTTGATCTATTTCACTTGCTTTGGCAATGTAAACATATGTTTCCCATGCCAATAAAGCCCTTACACTGGAGAGGGAGAGAGATCTTTTCTGGTACGCTGATGTGGGCACTGTCCCAAATAAAAAGATAGATCCCACTTATAACTTCCTGTCCGCCTGGACCAGAATACACCAACCAACCTAGTAGACTAAACAGGGAAGGCGATTCCTGTCAAATACAAGAATACCATACCCAATATACTCCAGATGGGAATGTACTGGTGCCTAGGCAGCAGCATACTATAGTAGTGCTATTGGAGACCATCTACATCAACCGCTCCTTGTCTTTCACTGTGTTTAGCCTAATGTACTCTAGCATCCTGGTTCATATCTGCATGTGTTTAGCCTAATGTACTCTAGCATCCTGGTCATATCTGCATGTGTTTAGCCTAATGTACTCTAGCATCCTGGTTCATATCTGCATGTGTTTAGCCTAATGTACTCTAGCATCCTGGTCATATCTGCATGTGTTTAGCCTAATGTACTCTAGCATCCTGGTTCATATCTGCATGTGTTTAGCCTAATGTACTCTAGCATCCTGGTCATATCTGCATGTGTTTAGCCTAATATACTCTAGCATCCTGGTTCATATCTGCATGTGTTTAGCCTAATGTACTCTAGCATCCTGGTCATATCTGCATGTGTTTAGCCTACTGTACTCTAGTATCCTGGTTCATATCTGCATGTGCTTTATACAACTCCTTTGTCATTTCTGGTTCGGCAATGGCAACTAAGATGATGGAGGAGTTGGCTAAAGCACAAACTGATCTTTAACCAGGCTATACTGTAACCAGGGCAGGGAAAGCTAACTCACTGTTCCCTCAGCCATCAGCTCTAACCCACTGCCTCTGTTAAATGTCACGCCTGCCTTGCTGTAGCATACAAAAGGACCCACTGTCATTAGTCCTTCCTCTTCCACAGGAGCCAGTGACCTGGGGCGATAAGACTGAGAGAAGACATCTTGAATGACGCCCTACCCCCACACAGAGCACTACATTTGACCACAGATGAATAGCGTGCTGTTGACCGGTGACTTGATGATTAACTTCCGGCACCAACAGAGATGGCCGCCTTGCTTCGCGTTCCTAGGAAACTATGCATTATTGGGTATTTTAAAAAGGCTAATCTGAAAACAAGACTCCTAAATTCTATCAGCATATCGATTGTGCAACCAGGGCTGGTAAAACCCTGGATCATTGTTATTCTAACTTCCGCGATGCATATAAGGCCCTCCCCCGTCCTCCTTTTGGAAAAGCTGACCACGATTCAATTTTGTTGCTCCCTGCCAATAGACAGAGACTAAAACAGGAAGCTCCTGTGCTCAGGTCTGTTCAACGCTAGTCCGACCAATCTGATTCCACGCTTCAAGATTGCTTCGATCACGTGGACTGGGATATGTTCCACATTGTGTCAAACAACAACATTGACGAATACGCTGATTCGGTGAGCGAGATTATTAGCAAGTGCACCGGTGATGTCGTACCCACAGCAACTATTACAACCTACCCAAACCAGAAACCGTGGATTGATGGCAGCATTCGCGCAAATCTTATAGCACGAACCACTGCTTTTAATCAGGGCAAGTTGACTGGAAACATGACCGAATACAAACAGTGTAGCTATTCCCTCTGCAAGGGAATCAAACAAGCTAAGCGTCAGTATAGAGTATAGATTCAACGGCTCAGACACAAGAGGTATGTGGCAGGGTGTACAATCAATCACGGATTACTAAAAGAAAATCAGCCCCGTCGTGGACCAGGAAGTCTTGCTCCCAGACAGACTGAATAACTTCTTTGCTCGCTTTGAGGACAATACAGTGCCACTGACACGGCCTGCTACCAAAACCTGCAGACTCTCCTTCTGTAACAACATCTCCACCCCGCTGATCCTCAACACTGGGGCCCCACAAGGGTGTGTTCTGAGCCCTCTCCTGTACTCCCTGTTCAGCCACGACTGCGTGGCCATGCACGCCTCCAACTCAATCATCAAGTTAGCAGACAACACTACAGTGGTAGGCTTGATTACCAACAACGACGAGACGGCCTACAGGGAGGAGGTGAGGGCCCTCAGAGTGTGGTGTCAGGAAAATAACCTCATACTCAACGTCAACAGAACAAAGGAGATGATCGTGGACTTCAGGAAACAGCAGAGGAAGCTGCCACCTATCCACATCGACGGGACAGCAGTGGAGAGGGCAGTAAGTTTTAAGTTCCTCCACAGACAAACTGAATTGGTTCACCCACACAGACATCATGGTGAAGAAGGCGCAGCAGCGCCTCTTCAACCTCAGGAGGCTGAAGAAATCTGGCGTGTCATCAAATGCACTCACAAACTTTTACAGATGCACAATTGAGAGCATCCTGTCGGGCTGTATCACCTCCTGGTACGGCAACTGCTCTGCCCACAACCGTAAGGCTCTCCAGAGGGTAGTGAGGTCTGCACAACGCATCACTGGGGGCAAACCATCACGGTTGACAACTCCATTGTGTCCTCCTCCCAGAGCGCTAAGAACCTTGGCGTGATCCTGGACAACACCCTGTCGTTCTCAACTAACATCAAGGCGGTGGCCCGTTCCTGTAGGTTCATGCTCTACAACATCCGCAGAGTACGACCCTGCCTCACACAGGAAGCGGCACAGGTCCTAATCCAGGCACTTGTCATCTCCCGTCTGGATTACTGCAACTCGCTGTTGGCTGGGCTCCCTGCCTGTGCCATTAAACCCCTACAACTCATCCAGAACGCCGCAGCCCGTCTGGTGTTCAACCTTCCCAAGTTCTCTCACGTCACCCCGCTCCTCCGCTCTCTCCACTGGCTTCCAGTTGAAGCTCGCATCCGCTACAAGACCATGGTGCTTGCCTACGGAGCTGTGAGGGGAACGGCACCTCAGTACCTCCAGGCTCTGATCAGGCCCTACACCCAAATAAGGGCACTGCGTTCATCCACCTCTGGCCTGCTCGCCTCCCTACCACTGAGGAAGTACAGTTCCCGCTCAGCCCAGTCAAAACTGTTCGCTGCTCTGGCTCCCCAATGGTGGAACAAACTCCCTCACGACGCCAGGACAGCGGAGTCAATCACCACCTTCCGGAGACACCTGAAACCCCACCTCTTTAAGGAATACCTAGGATAGGATAAAGTAATCCTTCTCACCCCCCCTTAAAATATGTAGATGCACTATTGTAAAGTGGCTGTTCCACTGGATGTCATAAGGTGAATGCACCAATTTGTAAGTCGCTCTGGATAAGAGCGTCTGCTAAATGACTTAAATGTATGTAAATGTAAACTACCTGCCCTCCAGGACACCTACACCACCCGATGTCACCGGAAGGCCATAAAGATCATCAAGGACAACAACCACCCGAGTCACTGCCTGTTCACCCCGATATCATCCAGAAGGTGAGGTCAGTACAGGTGCATCAAAGCAGGGACCGAGAGACTGAAAAACAGCTTCTATCTCAAGGCCATCAGACTGGTAAACAGCCACCGCTAACATTGAGTGGCTGCTGCCAACATACTGACTCAACTCCAGCAACTTTAATAATGGAAAAATTAATGGAAAAATGTATCACTAGCCACTTTAGACAATGTCACTTAATATAATGTTTACATACCCTACATTACTCATCTCATACGTATATACTGTACTCTATACCATCTACTGCATCTTGCCATATTTATGTAATACATGTATCTCTAGTCACTTCAACCTTTTGTGACTAGGGGGCAGTATTTTCATTTTTGGATAAAAAACTTTCCTGTTTTAAACGGGATATTTTGTCACGACAAAATGCTCGACTATGCATATGATTGACACCTTTGGATAGAAAACACTCTGACGTTTCGAAAACTGCAAAGATATTGTCTGTGAGTGCAACTGAACTGATGTTACAGGCGAAACCCAGATAAAAATCCAATCAGGAAGTGCCACATTTTTTGAAAGCGCATCATGCCAATGACTCCTTATATGGCTGTGAAGGGGCTACGAATGAGCTTATGCTTTCTACGTATTCCCCAAGGTGTCTACAGCATTGTGACGTCTTTTTACGCATTTATGTTGAAGAATAGCCATAAGGGACCACATTTAGCAAGTGGTCACATGATGGCTTCCGCAGAAAATCTTGCGTAAAGTACTGAGGTAGCCATTATTCCAATCGCTTCTAATGAGAAACCAATTGTCCCGACGGATATATTACCGAATAGTTATGTGAAAAACACCTTGAGGATTGATTCCAAACAACGTTTGACATGTTTCTGTCAATATTATGGAGCTAATTTGGAAAAAAGTTTGGCGTTGTAGTGACTGCATTTTCCGGGCGATTTCTCAGCCAAACGTGAAGAACAAACGGGAGCTATTTCGCCTACAAAAATAATATTTTTGGAAATAAGGAACATTTGCTATCTAACTGGGAGTCTTCTGAGTGAAAACATCCGAAGTTCTTCAAAGGTAAATGATTTAATTTGATTGCTTTTCTTATTTTCGTGAAAATGTTGCCTGCTGTTAGCAGAGCCTAGCATAGCATTATGCCATGATAAACTTACACAAATGCTTGTCTAGCGTTGGCTGTAAAGCATATTTTGAAAATCTGAGATGACAGTGTGATTAACAAAAGGCTAAGCTGTGTCTCAATATATTTCATTTGTGATTTTCATGAATAGGAAGATTTTCTAGGAAGATTTGTGTCCACTGCGTTATGCTAATTAGTTTGAGGTGATGATTACGCTCCCGGATCCGGGTTTGACAGTCGCAAGAAGTTTAAACAATGCCACTTTTATATGTTTACATACCCTACATTACTCATCTCATATGTATATGTAATAGTTGTAACATTCACGGCACTAATGTAACAGTTTCACTTTAGTCCTTCCCCTCGCCCCTACCAGGGCTCGAACCAGGGACCCTCTGCACACATCAACAACTGACACCCACAAAGCATCGTTACCCTTCGTGCCACAAAAGCCGCGGCCCTTGCAGAGCAAGGGGAACCACTACTTCAACGTCTCAGAGCGAGTGACGTCACCGATCGAAACGCTATTAGCGCGCACCACCGCTAACTAGCTTGCCGTTTCACATCGGTTACATATATACTGTACTCGATACCATCTACTGCATCTTGCCTATGCCGTTCTGTACCATCACTCATTCATTCATTATCTTTATGTATATATTCTTCATCCCTTTACACTTGTGTGTATAAGGTAGTTGTTGTGAAATTGTTAGGTTAGATTACTCGTTGGTTATTACTGCATTGTCGGAACTAGAAGCACAAGCATTTCGCTACACTTGCATTAACATCTGCTAACCATGTGTATGTGACAAATAAAATTTGATTTGATTCCTTGTCTCTTATGTGTCGCTTGCCAAGAAAAAGCTTCAATGTGTCCTGTCTGCCTTGTATGAGCTTATTTGAAATGTAACCATGGAAATGAACCTTATAGAGATGTTGATTAATGTGAAGGTCCCTGTGGCATTGCATTAAATACATCAAATACATGCTTTCCATTTTTTGATTAAGAGTGTGAATGGTTTTTGAATGAGGTGGAGGAATCCAATGAAATGGTAATGGTCCTTTTATTTAAAAAACCTTCATGCAACCATGCATTATTGAAGTTGTTCAAACCTGTACCAAGAGACTACCACTGAAAGAGCTGAGGTACATACAGTACTGGCCTAATTTACAGACTTTTACATGTGTTAAACTCCAGATTAATTAAACTATATGGAGCACCAACCCGTACCAGAATAGCAGTTTGAACTGAAGCTCTATCTCTGTGTGTGAGATATAAGCAGCTGACAACAGGCCCCCTAGGGGAACCACGTAATGAATGTGTCACATGAATTTCCTCACTTAGCAAAAGTCAGTTGTTGCAAAGGAGCTGCTATTTAAGAAATGCCAGCGAGGCACATTTTATGAGGGAGTAAACTGTTGAACTAACGAGACAGTAGTTAGGAACTGTGTTCAACAATGCCACAACCTTCTGGGATTCGGGAAATAGTTATGGACAACACATTATTAAAAAGTGTGCAACTTCGTAGTGTCATGAGTACCAAAATGCATCCCAATGACTTCAACTAATGTCTGTAAACATTGACTGATACAGAGGTCAAGGAGCTTTTTTTAGCTTTCCAAAAATTCCCTAAAATAGAGATTCATGGGTTCATGAAAAGGGCCAGGAGATGGAATTTTCTTATATCCTCAGTGTCTGGCAGACTAACTGAATGAAGAAGTGGAACACTGGGATGATAAACAATGGCTGACACTCTCATCCTTCACGCCGGTCAACATCCAGCCAGCCCCGCTGTTTGAAAGCTAAAGGCCTTGGAGCTTGGCAGCATAATAACCATGAACATATCAACCCTCAGGCAGCAGACTGACACACAGACAGCCTCTGATCTAGGATCAGATTATTGTCTGCACAGAGAAGGTCTTGGATCTCTGCTCCTTGCCTTGTCACAATGGCTTCATTCTGCAGTGGCATTATGCTAGAGATCAAACCCAGCCCGCCTTAAAACCCCATTATATCAGTTCACACAAGATTCTACATAGAGAGAGAGAAAGGGAGAGGGAGAGAAAGAGAGAGGGAGAGGGAGGATAGAGAAAGAAAGAGAGAGAGAGGGAAGGAGATAGAATGGGAGAGAGTATTTAGTTATGATGAAGACTCTTCAGCTCAAGCCTCATTGTCCTAACACATCTAAAATGCAAATCAAGTGCAAAATACAAAGCGGCTTTCATCAAATAGATCACAGTGGTCTCAATCAAGGGCTATACAGTTAAGGTGGTTTGATTTGGTTTTTAAAAACAAAGTGCTCTCAAAATAGTTTTACAGTGAACTACATAATTGATGAAATCTGTTTGAAATGTGAGAACAAAAGTATGCCACCAATATCATCAACATCAAGTTGAACAGCGAAGGCAAGTCAGGAGTAAGTTAGTGAGAGAACTTATTCGTTCTGTAGGTAACGTAGCGGTTCGAGTGTTGGGCCTATAACTGAAAGGTTGCTGGATCGAATACCCGAGCCGACAAGGGGAGCAAAGGACTTAAGCCTAATTTGCTCCAGGGTCGCCGTACTACAATGGCTGACCCTGTAAAACAACACATTTCACTGCACCTATAAGTGTAAGTGACAATAAATGTAAAATAATTTGGCCCGCCTTTTCCTGTAGTCCACAATCAGCTCCTCTGGCCCGCCTTTTCCTGTAGTCCACAATCAGCTCCTTTGTCTTGCTCACTTTGAGGGTGAGGTTGTTGTCCTGTTACTACACTGCCAGGTCTCTGACCTCCTCCCTGTAGTCTCATCGTTGTGTTGTCAGCAAACCTAATGATAGTGTTGGAGTAGTGTTTGACAAGCAGTTGTGAGTGAACGGGGAGCACAGGAGGGGACTAAGCAGCACCCCTGAGGGGCCCCAGTGTTGAGGATCAACGTGGCAGGCGTGTTGTTGCCTACCCTTACTACCTGACTTGGCGAAGTATGCGCATTGGAGTGGATCTAGGGTATCCGGGATGATGGTGTTGATGTGAGCCATGACCAGCCTTTCAAAGCACTTCATGGCTACCGTTGTGGGTACTTATGTGCTGTATGTGGTGGTAAATACAGTCAATGAGTCCTGACTAAAGATATGGTATTCATTGGAATTATGACCATTGCCATACACTTTAACACAAATATAAACAATTGAGCGCTACAACCTCACAAATCTCACTGCACTCCAAGTTGAGATGCTTTGGTTGCTGTACACGCTTCAGCTTTGGTGAAGATGGAATGTTGATGGCATCTGACGCCATAGCGGCCAAATGTTAATTGTGTCATTAAAAATAAATGTATCCGCTAACATAAACCTTGTAAAGTGCTAGCGATGATCAGCGTAGTGCTTGGTGGACTGACGAGAGCTGGGCATAATAATTACGTTAAGCGCAAGAGTTCTTCATTAAAGCGATGACATGGCCCATATCAGCTTCCAATGGACTGCTCCAGATGAGAATTGAGTCTAACATCTCACTGTGTAATATTAGACTACTGTGGTTATGCACTGTGCAACCTACATGTTCTGCAGCCTACACGTTCAAGTCATGGCATTTCTCCTAAAAATGACCTTGCTCTATAACAGGGGTATACAACCTAGATTCTTGAGTTCCATGGTCATTGTTTCTCCCTGCCAGTTTGTTTATCCATCAATGTTACTGATTGGCTGGGGAGTGCGCTATTTTGTCAGGTAGAAATCAGTCTTAAAGGGCAATGAACTGGAGTGAGGGATGAGGTGAGAGATGGATAGCATATATATTAAAGAGTGGGAGGGTGTGGAGAGGTGAGGTAAAGGGCAAAAGGGTGATGATGTAAAAGGTAGAGAGGGAAAAGGTGAAGAGTTGAAGGAAATAGAAAGATGAGGGGGAGGAGATATATTTGGTTACATGTCCGTGGGAAGTAGGGGTGCTGAAGGTGCTGCAGCACCCGCTGAAAAATAAATCACAAACGTAGAGCACCGGGCCTTTACTAGTCCTGTATTAGTGGACCAATATAGCTGTCTGTAGCACGGGTAAAAAAGTATCATTCTGCGCCACCACCCCCACCTAAGGTGAGATCAGAGAAGGGTAGATGGACTGTATCTCTCTCCATCCATTGTACAGCAGCACTGAGCTCTAACATCTCCAGTCTCTCTTCAGTGTTAATTAGTGGCAGCCCCCCTGAGTACTTTAATAGGGCCTTGATGCATCGTCTGTGATGTGATATAATATCTAGACGCTTTGTCCTCTGAGCTCTGTCTTAATGAGCTTCCATTGTAATCCACACTACTGGACATCAGGACATTGGGTTATTAAGGACCAGACAAGCCCATTAGAAAGATTTATAAAAGCAACCAAAGGCACTTCATAATAACATTATGAGCAGTGTCTTGTAGCGAGTGACAGTGTGTGTTCTGTGTTCTCATCTGGACAAATAAATACGCAGAAGCTTTATAAGAGTATATCTGCAGTAGACTGATAATGACCATGGATGGATTAAGAGCTCCAATGAGTGCAGTATAAAGACAGAAACACGACTATGAACAATACTATGAAAACAAGACCATCCCTAGAGAAATACTAAAATATCACAGCCTTCAACAGCAGTACGCTTACATATTCCCCTCCCTAGACTGATGTAAGACAATGCTGTTCCCCTGTTTTCTGTGGTGTCTGTGTTTTGTGGTGTGTGTGTGTGTGTGTGTGTGTGTGTGTGTGTGTGTGTGTGTGTGTGTGTGTGTGTGTGTGTGTGTGTGTGTGTGTGTGTGTGTGTGTGTGTGTGTGTGTGTGTGTGTGTGTGTGTGTGTGTGTGTGTGTGTGTGTGTGTGTGTGTGTGTGTAGCTCTGTGGTTGTGTGGAGTGCTATGTTTTATTAACTCTTTATCTGTCCTAAATCTGACCCTTGCCTGATTACCTCCAGGGGGCCACAGAGGTAATCAGCATGCTGGTCTCATGCTCTGCTCTCTACATCACTCCAGAAAGGTCAGGATGAGCAATCTCAACTCACACAGTCCCTGTCCGGATACGTTTAATGTGCATCCTTCCTTTCTTATACATTTTGTGTTTCCTTAGTAATCTGACTTAAAATGCTAGAAAATGACTGACACCTCATTACCACCCACTCCCCAAAGAGAGGATGACCACACAATCATGACCCAATGCAAACCAATTTGCACCCAAATAATTTTCACAGTGTACATAATTATCTGTGAGTAAGAAAATAGACTCTAATCTGAAGTATTAATTGTGTAAAACAGGTGTCCGTTGCCAATAAGCCCACTGAATACGTGAAGAGCCAGTTCATATTGGGTCTGTTGAAGAAGTCTGACATTTTCGAAAATTGACAAGGTAATTCTCTTCCAAAACATCTTTCCTTCCCAATCCAAAGGGGATTGTTATTTTAGAAAGCCCATTCCTCATTCTTTCCTCTGTCTTTGGTAAATGAAGTGGGGGCCTGGTCATTGAGATACCAGCTGTACTGGGAACATTGAGGGCCAGGTATGAATCTCTAAATTATATCACCACCTGCTTCCTCTGCTTCCTCTGTAGCCCTGGGAGCTAATGGAGTTTAGCCGTTCCGAGGGAAGGCTCTGATTGGTGGAGAGAGATGCTGTCTGCAGCAGGGGGAGGAGTTCAGACATTGTGACATGATGTCTGGCGATGATGTCACAAACATCTTGAGATTAGCGGGGTTGCAGGCACACAACTTCTTCGGCACAGCTACACAGCATCCTATTGTATAAAACAACACTATGGTCCATAGACCAAGATATACAATGCATTTGCTCATGGAAATACAATGAAATGGCAAGACAAAAGGGTCATTCTTCAATGTCTTCAATGACTGATGAAGGGCGGCCACTTGCGAGAGATAAAGATAACTACTTTGAAGACTAGAGAGCATTCAGGATGAGCTAATGAGCATCACCCAGATATGACACACACACACACACACACACACACACACACACACACACACACACACACACACACACACACACACACACACACACACACACACACACACACACACACACACACACACACACACACACACACACACACACACACACACACACACACACACACACACACTTAGCCTGACAAATTCTTCACCACCCATCCTAAGAGGGTGTGTGTGTTGTGAAGGATGGGCTGAACTGTGACCATGAGGGCAGCAAGAGTCAGATCCCGGCTGGAGCCCCACTCTACACACACACACACACAGCGGGTGGTGGAGGAACACACACACACAGCGACTGGTGGAGGAACACACTCAGAAGGTGGTGGAGGAACACACACAGCGGGTGGTGGAGGAACACACACAGCGGGTGGTGGAGGAACACACACAGTGGGTGGTGGAGGAACACACACAGTGGGTGGTGGAGGAACACACACAGTGGGTGGTGGAGGAACACACACAGTGGGTGGTGGTGGAACACAAATAGCGGGTGGTAGAGGAACACACACAGCGACTGGTGGAGGAACACACTCAGAAGGTGGTGGAGGAACACACACAGCGGGTGGTGGAGGAACACACACAGCGGGTGGTGGAGGAACACACACAGCGGGTGGTGGAGGAACACACACACAGCGGGTGGTGGAGGAACACACACACAGTGGGTGGTGGAGGAACACACACAGCGGGTGATAGAGGAACACACACAGTGGGTGGTGGTGGAACACAAATAGCGGGTGGTAGAGGAACACACACACAGTGGGTGGTAGAGGAACACACACACAGTGGGTGGTAGAGGAACACACACATAGTGGGTGGTAGAGGAACACACACACAGTGGGTGGTAGGGGAACACACACAGTGGGTGGTAGAGGAACACACACACAGTGGGTGGTGGAGGAACACAAATAGCGGGTGGTAGAGGAACACACACACAGTGGGTGGTGGAGGAACACACACACAGTGGGTGGTAGAGGAACACACACACAGTGGGTGGTGGAGGAACACACACACAGTGGGTGGTAGAGGAACACACACACAGTGGGTGGTGGAGGAACACACACAGTGGGTGGTGGAGGAACACACACACAGTGGGTGGTGGAGGAACACACACACAGTGGGTGGTGGAGGAACACACACACAGTGGGTGGTGGAGGAACACACACACAGTGGGTGGTAGAGGAACACACACAGTGGGTGGTGGAGGAACACACACACAGTGGGTGGTGGAGGAACACACACACAGTGGGTGGTAGAGGAACACACACAGTGGGTGGTGGAGGAACACACACACAGTGGGTGGTGGAGGAACACACACAGTGGGTGGTGGAGGAACACACACAGTGGGTGGTGGAGGAACACACACAGTGGGTGGTGGAGGAACACACACACAGTGGGTGGTGGAGGAACACACACACAGCGGGTGGTGGTGGAACACAAATAGCGGGTGGTAGAGGAACACACACAGCGGGTGGTGGACTAAACATGCACAGGGACAGTACACTGCAGACACACTCAAGAGAAAATACCATTGCCAGTCTCTTTTCTTTAAATATTGCCCAATATTATCTGTAATTCAAAAGGAACTCGTACATCTGAGCTATCTTTTTTTGCAGGTGGATGGTAACTGTTGAATAAGATGAGATAAAATAAGAAACCTGCACACTGCACTTGATAGTATCACTGCTCTTTAATAAGCTTTACGTACCGGCCTCACGGTCTTCGTCAGAAATTATTAAAGAGCAGTGATATTACCAAGTGCAGTGTGTCGGTTTCTTATTTTCTCCCAATATTATCCGTAAAATGCGGGGACGGAAAATACAAACAAAAACTCAGAGTTGTTCACTGGCCTGCATGTCATGAACTCAGAAAGAGGGGAATACACTGCAATAAATTAGTATTCCATACACCTGCAATTTAAAACACAGTGCATTATCTCATCCAGGAACAGAATGAGACAATGCATAAACTAACTCTAGTGTTGCAAGATCTATCTGCATGACAAACTATTATTCATATCTCACGTATCTCCATCACTATAAAGCTTCCTCAGTGCAGTGTTCCCCCTCAGTACACTCTCTCTCTCTTCTCTTCCTTCCTTCCCTACCCTCCTTCCTCGCTCTCTCCATCTCTGCCACCATATGGGTCTGTCTACTCTAGGTGAGCACAGGTGTCATGTTTTGTCATAGATTGTCATGTCTTGTCCCTGTGCTTTCTCTTCTATTCGTTTCCCCTGCTGGTCTTATTAGGTTCTTTCCCTCTCTCTATCCCTCTCTCTCTCTCTATCGTTCCGTTCCTGCTCCCAGCTGTTCCTCATTCTCCTAACTACCTCGTTTACTCTTTCACACCTGTCCCCTATTTTGCTCCCTGATTAGAGTCCCTATTTCTCTCCTTGTTTTCCGTACCTGCCCTGTCGGATCCTTGTCTATATTCACCGTGCTGTGTCTATGTTTTGCCCTGTCGTGTCGTGTTTCCCTCAGATGCTGCGTGGTGAGCAGGTGTCTGAGTCTGCTAGGTTCAAGTGCCTTCCCGAGGCAACCTGCAGTTCTTGATCATGTCTCCAGTCTGTTCTCGTCTTTACGAGTAGTATTATGCCTTTTGTTTTGTTAAGTATCTTACTGGATTAAAAACTCTGTTTTCGCCAAGTCGCTTTTGGGTCCTCATTCTCCTGCATGACAACAGGACATGGTGTGTGCTGTGATTTAGGCCAGGGGAGCAGTGCTGGGCTGGGGAGTGTAGATCACAGTGTACCTGTCTCATGGCTGGAGGAATGTGCTGAGTGGAAAGTTCCTCATCTGCTACTGCTCTAATGAAGAGTGCTGCTAGCTCTGTCTGTGGCTCAGTCTCTGTCTCAGACACAGAGAGAGGGGAGGGAGAGGAAAGGATAAGATATATAGAGAAAAAGGGAGTAGAGACACTGGGTGGAAAAAGACACCAAACCCTCACCCACCTTGCCGCACCCCCTCAACAGGGCCAAATTATACCCACCTCTACTTCACCCTTTCCCTTTTCATCCTTTCCCTTCCAATGTCCCCTACCTTCATCCATCTCTTACCTCTCTCCTCCAGGACACAGAGGGTTGCACAAACAGCCCTGTCCCACATCTTTAAACATGATTCAGAAAGCTACATCTGTAGCCAATCAAAAGACAGTTCTAAAAATATACTTTGGTTTCTTTTCATGTTCAAAATAACTGTCTAAAGAGCAACGTTAGAGTTAGATTCGATTACGCAATTTACAGTGGCCCTACTCACTGATTAGAGACCTTAGTTCCTTTAAATAACTTAAAATAAGGCTCTAACTTAAGAACGCTGTCTAATCCAATATTCCGAAAGCAGAAACATTGTTTTCAAGTCCATACGGAAAAAAAGCACATCGTTCTCAGTGTGATTATATGTCAGCTTCACAGAAGAAAAATACATACTTGACTGGAGAGAGTTACACAATCACCTCAATATACCTCAAAGTGGGTTTTAAAGTAACTGTCCAGCGAAAATGTCACAAGTTCATATTCTGTTAACTCAAAGCCAAATAATGTTGTTCACTCATCCTATACTCGTATTTGTGGACAAAGCATACATTGGAGAAAAAACCCCACCTCAAACAGACAGTTTAAAAAATGCTTGCTATTACCTCATAGTGGATGATTTTATCTTCCTTAAAAGAGGATGAGCTGGCCAATCAGTGGTCTACTTGCATGAATATTAAGACCTGTTTACTCCCAAACCATTCTCTTGTTGGGGTACGCCAACACCATTCCAACAAAGAAAATCTGCTTTTTGACATACTTAGTTTTATTATTAATTATTATTACTTATTTATTATTATTAATATTATTATTTCACTCATATTGTAATTAACTATAGGTCATAGTTCATAGAAATCTGGAAAAAGTTGGACAGTTATTTAAACAAAGAGCCAGAGTCAAATTGTCACTGTGACGCTCTGATTTTGATTAAATTATTGGAGAGATCAAGAAGGATCAAGATAATTTTCGTCCACAGTTAGTAGCGAAAGGTGAGTATAAAATTATTTCAGAATAGAGTGTGTGTGGACTGTAGGAAAATAACCATTGATATGATAGGGGGAGACATCTGTCAGATGTAGGTGGATTTGTGCCGGAGAGCAGGCCAAGGTACAGTAGGGAAATATGGGCCCTTCGGAATGACTCATTTGATATTATTATTCGACCCATTATTCAGTGGTCATCATCATCAAAGGGCTCATCACACGTCAGCTTGCATTCTCAGCACTGCCTAAAGAAGAGTTTTGTAGTCGAAACGTGTTGCAGTTATGCACCCTGATGTCTTGTAAACATATCTGATCTGCTCCTACTTACATGTATTATTTGTGGATATTCTCTAAATAGTTCACTAGTTGTTGCATCATCCCCCCAAAAAACACTACTTGTTTTCTTCTATCATTACAGACCTGGAATATATATATATACACACACACACACACACACACACACACACACACACACACACACACACACACACACACACACACACACACACACACACACACACACACACACACACACACACACACACACACACACACACACACACACACACACACACACACACACACACACACACACACACACACACACACACACACACACAGCGTAAACTATAGTCAGGTTGACCTAATAGGAGTAAGCCTTGTAATGTGGTCCTTCTGTAGCTCAGTTGGTAGAGCATGGCGCTTGTAACGCCAGGGTAGTGGGTTCGATCCCCGGGACCACCCATACGTAGAATGTATGCACACATAACTGTAAGTCGCTTTGGATAAAAGCGTCTGCTAAATGGCATATATTATTATTATTATAATTTAGGATGTAGAACAATCTATGTGTGTAGATGTTCAGTTATAACAGAACAGTATTGTTTCATACCTGTTTCAACACTGAACATACAGTAACTCTATCTGAAGTGTTTCATTTCCATTTGGCAAGCACTGATGTTCTTAAGCGATTGTTCAATGGTGTTATCTGATACTGTGGGCTACTTTATGTAATTGAGAGGGAGAGACAGGTGGAGTGATAGAGCATGACAGAAAGTAGAATTAAACACAACAGAACATTCTACTGTCTACGCTCAGTTTGATGTTTTTTATCAAATTTGTTTTCATTAAATCGTTTTTAATCATAAATAAAGTTGTTACTGCTACGGATTCCGCGACGCGGTTAGCCTTTAAGCTGGGACCGGCAGTTTGTTTTCGGGATTTCTGTGAAGTAGCAGTTAGCTGCTAGCCATCATGAAAACGGAGCAGGCTAATGGTAGCAGTGCTAGCCCACCCGTATTTTTATATAAGGGCAGTCTGGCCACCCTTCATCTTTCCAAGAAGATCCGATCCAGCTATCAAACAGTTTCGGAACTTTTCAGCCGACTCGTTGCCCTGAGACTTTGCAATGTCAGGAATGTCACCTTTTGCGACCACTTTGACTGGATGTAGGAGCAACCAGCACTTTTTAAAAGAGACAGGATTCACCCTAACTGCAGGGGTTCCAGGATTATTTTCAGCAACATCGCAAACTGTTTGAGACTGCTGGACAGGCTCTGGTAGTGCTTCAGTCCTCCCTGTCAGAATAACAACAAAGGACATGGAAAGAATATCAACTCAAGTAGAAATGGCAGAATGAGAGTAATCTAATTTATGTTCCCCCCTATCTCCGCCTTCTAGTGCATTTATATCCTATCATCCTGATAGATTGGAGACGGTCAGAAAACACGGTTTATAACATTAATAATTTGGTTGTTTTTACATAGGTTACCTTGAGGCTGATGCCCCAGGGGCAGAGTGGCCAACACTCATTTAATATGGCACTTTTAAATGTTAGAGCAATCACTAGTAAAACCATTCTTGTGAATGACCTCATTACTGAGTGCAAAGCTGACTGCATGTATGTCACTGAAACATGACTGTCTTCAGACTGTGGTGCCGTTCTTATTGAAGCCTCCCCACCGGACTACAGCTTTTCATACTCTATCAGAAAAGGGAAAAATGGGGTGAGGGAACAGCCTCTATTTTTTCTAATGCTCTCAGCTACAAGGACAATTCATTTGGGGAATTTGGGTCTTTTGAGCATCATGCTATACTGTTTAAATGTCAGCTACCAGTGCTGGCTATAAACCTGTACAGGCCACCAATTTCTCTGAACCATTTTCTATTGTCCTTGAGAACTATGATAAAATCATTATGTTGGGGGATTTATTTTAATATTCATGTTGGCAAAGAGACTGATTCCAAGACCATTGAACTTATGAGTCTGTTGAGCTCGATGGACTTTATCCAACATGTTACTGGGCCCAACCATAACCGTGGCCATACTCTGGACCTGGTTATTACCAAGGGGCTTGCTATTGACATATCCTCTGTGTGTTTCTACTACCTTGTTTAACTTTAACAGCAAATTAAGAGAAACCATTGATGCCATATCTCCAGTAAGGTTGAAAAAGGCGAGCCCCTTGGATGAGGGAGGAATAAATTAAAGAAATTGCAGAAAGGCAAAGCAGAAGTAGAGAAAGTCAAAGTCCATTATGATATTCTGATAGAGCAACTTGGCATGTATAACAAGTCAATTAGAAATGCCAGACAGGCTAATTTATTCTGATCACTAATAATCTAAATCATTTCCACCATTGATGGCCTGATAAATCCTACCCCCGCAAACCTATGTGAACTTTCTTCCACATCTAAATGTGATGAGTTTGCGGCATATTTTAGAGATAAGATAGCAAACATTAGGCTGGGTATTAGTCAAGCAAGACCCCATGAGAAGTTTGATGATATGTGCCCTAGCCTACTACGCAAAGGCACTATGGAGTTATTTTCCCTGGTTGACACAGACATGCTCAGGAAAGTGACATTAAAACTTAAGCCTGCTACCTGCCTTCTTGATCCTATCACCACAACCTTCTTCAAAACAGTTTTTAATTGCATATCTGAAGTTGTGCAAGCTATTGTTAATCACTCCCTGTACAGGCATTTTCCCCACTGCACTAAAAACGTATATGGTGAAACCCCTTCTGAAGAAAAGTAATCTAGATTATTCAGCTCTTTGCAATTTCCAGAAAATCTCCAATCTGCCATTCTTAAGCAAAACTGGATAAATTGGTTTTCAAACAGCTAATTTTTTAAAGAACCAACTGTATTTTTAGAAAAATTCCAATCTGTTTTTCGTGCCCACCACAGCAAAGAGACAGCCTTAGTTAAAGTGGTAAGTGATATTGAGGCAACACAGATACCAAACAGCTCTCTGTCCTTGTACTCTTGGATTTAAGTGCTGTGTTCGACACTGTTGACCATGATGTCCTTCTGGACAGACGCGAGAGGTGCGTAGGCCTCTCCGTCCTGGTTCTAAATTGGTGCCAAGCTTGTAGTGTCATATCCAAGAAGACCCAAGGCTGTAATCGCTGCCAAAGGTACTTCAACAAAGTACTGAGTAAAGGGTCTGAGTACTTATGTAAATATGATATTTCCATTTTTATTTTATTTTTTATAAATGTGAAAACATTTTCTACAAACCTGCATTTGCTTTGTCATTATGGGGTATTGTGTGTAGATTTATGAGGGGGAAAAAATGTAATTTAATACATTTTAGAATAAGGCTGTAACATAACAAAATGTGTCAAAATGAAATGGTCTGAATAATTTCCAAATGCACTGTATGTTACCCCTTGGCCGTGTTATCAGAAAGCACAACATTGATGTTCACTGCTACGCAGACGATACACAACTTTACATTTCTGTGTCACCAGAGGATTTTATCTCCACATATACATGTTTAGACTGTATTAGTGATTTAAGTACTTGGACCGGGGTACTTATTATTGGAGCCAAAGCACAGAGAGAGAATCTGGCCGCAGAATTTAATTCACAGGCAATGAAGATAAAAAACACCAGGAAAAAAATATAGGTGTCATTTTTAGATTCTGAATTCTGAATTTCGATTCACACAGGAATGTGGAATATGACCAAAATAGCTTTTTACCACCAGAGGAACATTGCCATGGTGTGGCCGTTTCTATCTCAGGCTGATAAAGAGAGACTCATCCATGCTTTTATTACAAGTAGGCTTGACTACTGTAATGCTCTCCCGTCTGGTCTTCCCAAGAAAGCCATTGGTCAACTGTAAAATGTACAGAATGCTGCAGCACGGGTACTGACTAAGACCAGACGGAGAGCACACATTACACCGGTTTTAAGTTCTGCACTGGCTGCCTGGGAGTTTTACAATTAACTTAAAGATTCTTCTGTTGGTTTTCAAATCAATCCATGACTGTGCACCCCACTACATATCAGACATGGTCTTGAGTTATGTACCCAGTAGGTCCCTCAGGTCCCCTGACACTGGCCTTTTAACTATGGCCAAGGACCAAGAGACATGGAGAGGCAGCTTTTAGTTACTATGCTCCCTGCCTCTGGAGTAGCTTGCCAGAAAACCTGAGGGGGACCTAAACTGTGGATATATTTAAAAGAGATCTTTAAACACATCTATTTAGCTTTGCTTTTCCTTAGGGTGCTTTTTTACTCTTTCAGAATTAATTTGGTATTCTTTTTTTATCGTCTTATGTTTCTTGTGTAAAAAATATTTCAGTTTTTGTTGTTTATTTGTTTGTTTTTTGTTCCTGTGAAGCGCATTGTGTTGCATTCATGTCTTGAAAGGTGCTACATCAATAAACGCTTGATTTGGTGATTTGATTTAAACAGTGAAACCTCATCCCAGTGCTCATTCATGTGGTCAATATATACACACACACACGCACGCACCCCATGGCATGACATAAGGTTACAATCGATGTAGGACAGCTCTTTCTCTTTACAACAAAGCAGCAATATCCCTGGACCTCTTTACATACAGTACCAACTGGGTCATCTGATAGTAAGCTACTTTTCTCCTTTATATAACCATTATGGTTTAAAAGTCTAATCGTATGTTGATGACCAATAAATACTGTAATCTAAAGCAATGAATTGTGATTCTATATCACGAAGCCTACAAAAGATTTCCTAAATAAATGCACAATAGCTATTCCAACCAGTGGTCAGTGAACAGAAATGATTGGAAATAGAGCAGTGTGTTCTTCTCAAAATGCAGTTTAAAATACCAAAATCAAGGAGTTTGTTTGGTTGAAAATATGCTTTTGAAGCACAGAAATGCCTCTCAGAAATGACATGAAGCGAGCAATGTTGGATGACTTTTTGAAAGGCTCTCAAGCTTTCTGTAAACTGAGATCAAACTAAAGAGTTTGTTTGTGATTGAAATGTATTACATAACTTTGACAAGTTTACATTTTAGAATCAATTTAGTCTGAACAGCACAGAATAATATCAGCCAGTGATGCCTGGACATAGTTGACACTTTTTGCACATGGTATACACCACATATGTCAGAGTCAAGGCCCGCGGGCCACATCCGGCCCGCGAGAAGGTTTTTTACGGCCCCTGGGATGATCTTGATTTATTATTAGAACCGGCCCGCAGACCGCAGCAAGCCGGCAGCCCGCAGATCTTTTACACGCACCAATACTACATTTCCCACAATGCAACGGTGACGCACCGAGCAGTAGGCTGCTTCATTTCAATATTTATTGGCACAGCAGTTGTCAGCATCACAGTAAAATTAACTTTCAGATACCCATCAAAAATGGCAAAACGGAAGGTGGACACTGAGAACCGGGGGTTTCAAACAAGGTGGGAGTCGGAGTATTTGTTCACGGAGGTAGCTGGAAAACCTGTGTGTCTTCTGTGTGGAGAAAGTGTGGCGGTACTGAAAGAGTATAATCTGAGACGACATTATGAAACGAAACACGCGGACAACAACAAGAATATGGACATGGAACAAAGGCTACAAAAGGCAGAGGAATTAAAACGAGGCCTCAAATCTCGACAGGCTCTGTTCAAAAAGCCAAATCACAAGGCCAGGCTGCTGTCAAGGCCAGTTTTATTTTGGCAGAAGAGATCGCTAAATCAGCCCGGCCATTTACGGAGGGGGATTTCATCAAAAACTGCATGATTAAAGTTTGTGACGAAGTTTGCCCAGAAAAAAGGCAACTCTTTTTAAATGTGAGTCTGAGCAGAAACACCATTGCCGAGAGAGTAGACCAGTTGTCCATCAATCTAAAAGAGCAGCTTGTGAAAAAGGGAAAAGATTTCATTGCATATTCCTTGGCTGTGGATGAGAGCACCGACATTTCTGACATTGCCCAGTTGTCAATTTTCATCCGCGGAGTGGACTCCAGCCTAAGTGTGACAGAGGAGTTTTTGGCTTTACGTCCTATGCATGGCACAACTACGGGGCATGATTTGTATGAAGAGGTGTCAAGATGTGTAAATGAGATGGAGCTGCCTTGGGAAAAACTCGTGGGTTTGACAACCGACGGAGCACCTGCGATGTGTGGACACAGGAGCGGACTGGTGGCGAAGATACGGGAAAAGATGCAAGAGGAAAACGCGACAGGTGAGCTGACAGCTTATCATTGTATCATACACCAGGAAGCGTTGTGCGGTAAAGCCTTGAAAATGGAGCATGTAATGAGCATCATCACGCGCACAGTTAACTTTATCAGAGCCAAAGGTTTGAATCACCGCCAGTTCAAGGCATTTCTGACGGAGTTAGAAACGGAGCATGGTGATTTGCCTTATCACACAGAGGTGCGATGGCTAAGCCAGGGAAAGGTGCTTCAAAGATGTTTCGAGCTTCGTGAGGAGATTTGTCTGTTCTTGGACAGCAAAGGGAAAGACACAACACAACTCCGAGACGAAATGTTTCTGTGTGAAATGGCTTTTCTGTGTGACATTACGAGTCATCTGAATGCAATGAACTTGCAGCTGCAGGGTCGGGATCGTGTCATCTCTGATATGTACAGTACAGTGAAGGCATTTAAAACCAAACTGACTCTGTGGGAGACGCAGATGCGGAAAGAAAATTTGAGCCACTTTCCCAGCTGCCAGACCATGAAAGAGAAGCTCTCTACCAGTGCGTTCCCGAGCGCACAGTTGGCTGATAAAATAGGTATGCTTGCCGCTGACTTTCGATGCCGATTTGCTGACTTTGAAGCACAAAAAGCAGGTTGGAACTGCTCGGTAACCCATTTGCTGTTGACGTGGAAAGCTCACCACCAAACCTCCAAATGGAGTTGATTGACCTCAATGCAATGATGCACTGAGGGCAAAATATGCGGCAGTGGGTGCTGCGGAGTTCGCCCGTTTCCTCCCCGACACAATGCCCCAGCTGCGCATCCAGGCTGCTCAAACGTTGTCTATGTTTGGCAGCACATACCTGTGTGAACAACTGTTTTCTTTGATGAACTTGAACAAAACATCACACAGAAGTCGACTTACTGCTGAACACCTCCACTCAATTCTGAGGATTTCCTCAGCTCAGAGCCTTACCCCGAACATTGATGAACTTGTGGAAAAGATGGGACACCACCAAGTATCACCCTCAACCTCAAACAAGTGAACATTACTGTGCAATCACATATTTAGAGTTTTTACTCAGTTCAAGTTTAAAAGTTAAAGTTTAATATTTGTTTTCACTGCATGTTACTTCTCCTTAAACAAAGTGTTGTTTTTGATTAATAGATTTTTGCACTTTATTTTATTGTATTTCAATCCAATTATATTTTTAAAATATTTCAGTTGAGTGGATGATAGAAAATTGCTATTATTGTTTTTTTCTTTGAAGTAAATTTAGCCCACTTTTGCTAAAATAGAAAATATAGGCTACTGATGGTGCCTTGAATACCGGTTTCTTTCATTTAATGTTCATGTTATGGGGATTTTTATATAAAGGAAATTTGTCTTTTGTGTCTGTTGAAAATTAAAGATTACTGACAGAGCCATAAGAAAATATTGCTTTATTTATCTGATCATATTGGAATATATTTGTTAGGTTTTCAGTAGGTTCAATTAGGTTCACTAGACTATATGCGTCATTTAAAAATTTTTCAATGAACATTCGAACAGTCCGGCCCTCGGCTTGTAGCTAAATTTTTTATTTGGCCCTCCGTCCATTTGACTTTGACACCCCTGGTATACACCGTCCAAGAAAATCCTTACTTGCAGGTTCCTTCTCGACAATGCAACGACAATAAGAAATAATAAAAGATCAAATACGAACATAAACACAGTGCAATAAAAACAAGACATTTTATCTTCTTCTGATCAGTGTTCAATGCATGGGATATTACAATGTTGTGATAGGAGGGACTGAAATGCAGCCGCAACAGCTCAGAAAGGGATTGTAAGAAAAAGGGATGAAAGGGATGCATTAGATGGAAAGAGAGATGGAGAGATGGAGAGAGGGGGATGAGGGGAATGAGGGGAATGAGGGGGATGAGGGTGATGAGGGGGATGAGGGGAATGAGGGGAATGAGGGGGATGAGGGGAATGAGGGTGATGACGGGGATGAGGGGAATGAGGGGAATGAGGGGGATGAGGGGGATGAAAGGGATGCATTAGATGGAAAGAGAGATGGAGAGAGGGGGATGAGGGGGATGAGGTGAATGAGGGTGATGAGGGGGATGAAAGGGATGTATTAGATGGAAAGAGCGATGGAGAGAGGGGGATGGGGGGAATGAGGGGGATGAGGGGAATGAGGGGGATGAAAGGGATGCATTAGATGGAAAGAGAGATGGAGAGAGGGGGATGAGGGGAATGAGGGGGATGAGGGGAATGAGGGGGATGAAAGGGATGCATTAGATGGAAAGAGAGATGGAGAGAGGGGGATGAGGGGGATGAGGGTGATGAGGGGGATGAGGGGGATGAAAGGGATGCATTAGATGGAAAGAGAGATGGAGAGAGGGGGATGAGGGGGATGAGGGGAATGAGGGGGATGAGGGGGATGAGGGGGATGAGGGGGATGAGGGGAATGAGGGTGATGAGGGGGATGAAAGGGATGCATTAGATGGAAAGAGAGATGGAGAGAGGGGGATGAGGGGAATGAGGGGGATGGGGGGAATGAGGGGGATGAGGGGAATGAGGGGGATGAAAGGGATGCATTAGATGGAAAGAGAGATGGAGAGAGGGGGATGAGGGGAATGAGGGGGATGAGGGGAATGAGGGGGATGAAAGGGATGCATTAGATGGAAAGAGAGATGGAGAGAGGGGGATGAGGGGGATGAGGGTGATGAGGGTGATGAGGGGGATGAGGGGGATGAAAGGGATGCATTAGATGGAAAGAGAGATGGAGAGAGGGGGATGAGGGGGATGAGGGGAATGAGGGGGATGAGGGGGATGAGGGGGATGAGGGGAATGAGGGTGATGAGGGGGATGAAAGGGATGCATTAGATGGAAAGAGAGATGGAGAGAGGGGGATGAGGGGAATGAGGGGAATGAGGGGGATGAGGGGAATGAGGATGATGAGGGGGATGAAAGGGATGCATTAGATGGAAAGAGAGACGGAGAGAGGGGGATGAGGGGGATGAGGGGAATGAGGGTAATGAGGGGAATGAGGGGGATGAAAGGGATGCATTAGATGGAAAGAGAGATGGAGAGAGGGAGATGAGGGGGATGAGGTGAATGAGGGTGATGAGGGGATGAAAGGGATGCATTAGATGGAAAGAGCGATGGAGAGAGGGGGATGAGGGGAATGAGGGGGATGAGGGGAATGAGGGGGATGAAAGGGATGCATTAGATGGAAAGAGAGATGGAGAGAGGGGGATGAGGGGAATGAGGGGGATGAAAGGGATGCATTAGATGGAAAGAGCGATGGAGAGAGGGGGATGAGGGGAATGAGGGGGATGAGGGGAATGAGGGGGATGAAAGGGATGCATTAGATGGAAAGAGAGATGGAGAGAGGGGGATGAGGGGAATGAGGGGGATGAAAGGGATGCATTAGATGGAAAGAGAGATGGAGGGAGGGGGATGAGGGGGATGAGGGTGATGAGGGGGATGAGGGGGATGAGGGTGATGAGGGGGATGAGGGGGATGAAAGGGATGCATTAGATGGAAAGAGAGATGGAGAGAGGGGGATGAGGGGGATGAGGGTGATGAGGGGGATGAGGGGGATGAGGGTGATGAGGGGGATGAAAGGGATGCATTAGATGGAAAGAGAGATGGAGAGAGGGGGATGAGGGGAATGAGGGGAATGAGGGGGATGAGGGGAATGAGGATGATGAGGGGATGAAAGGGATGCATTAGATGGAAAGAGAGATGGAGAGAGGGGGATGAGGGGGATGAGGGGAATGAGGGTGATGAGGGGGATGAGGGGGATGAAAGGGATGCATTAGATGGAAAGAGAGATGGAGAGAGGGAGATGAGGGGGATGAGGTGAATGAGGGTGATGAGGGGGATGAAAGGGATGCAGTAGAGCTTCAATATGAGGCCAGAGGTAGAGTCAATCCCTGACTGAGGTGCATGAGCTGAGGTGTGTGAGCTGAGGCGTGTGAGCTGAGGCGTGTGAGCTGAGGAGTGTGAGCTGAGGTGTGTGTGAGCTGAGGTGTGTGAGCTGAGGTGTGTGAGCTGAGGCGTGTGAGCTGAGGCGTGTGAGCTGAGGCGTGTGAGCTGAGGCGTGTGAGCTGAGGTGTGTGAGCTGAGGCGTGTGAGCTGAGGTGTGTGAGCTGAGGCGTGTGAGCTGAGGCGTGTGAGCTGAGGAGTGTGAGCTGAGGTGTGTGTGAGCTGAGGTGTGTGAGCTGAGGCGTGTGAGCTGAGGCGTGTGAGCTGAGGCGTGTGAGCTGAGGCGTGTGAGCTGAGGCGTGTGAGCTGAGGTTTGTGTGAGCTGAGGTGCGTGAGCTGAGGTGTGTGTGAGCTGAGGTGTGTGAGCTGAGGCGTGTGAGCTGAGAGAGGGGGATGAGGGGAATGAGGGGGATGAGGGGAATGAGGGGATGAAAGGGATGCATTAGATGGAAAGAGAGATGGAGAGAGGGGGATGAGGGGGATGAGGGTGATGAGGGGGATGATGGGGATGAGGGTGATGAGGGGGATGAGGGGGATGAAAGGGATGCATTAGATGGAAAGAGAGATGGAGAGAGGGGGATGAGGGGGATGAGGTGAATGAGGGTGATGAGGGGGATGAAAGGGATGCATTAGATGGAAAGAGCGATGGAGAGAGGGGGATGAGGGGAATGAGGGGGATGAGGGGAATGAGGGGGATGAAAGGGATGCATTAGATGGAAAGAGAGATGGAGAGAGGGGGATGAGGGGAATGAGGGGGATGAGGGGAATGAGGGGGATGAAAGGGATGCATTAGATGGAAAGAGAGATGGAGAGAGGGGGATGAGGGGGATGAGGGTGATGAGGGGGATGAGGGTGATGAGGGGGATGAGGGGGATGAAAGGGATGCATTAGATGGAAAGAGAGATGGAGAGAGGGGGATGAGGGGGGGTGGGTGTAGAGGCTGAGGGGAGGTTGATAAGACATGTAATGTTAGTCAACTGCTTCCACACCAGTGGGAGGGCAGATGTATGCAGATTGGATCCTGCTAACAGACAGGTGGTACAGCACATCAAGTCACACTTGTGTGTCTCTACATACATGACTGAGCTTTCACATACACACCCATATGTGTGCCTCACTACATGTGAGTCCACATACAACTACACAATAACATGTGTATCTCATGTTTAATCTGCACCTTCAAATACACATGTCAACAACCATCATTTGCAAGCCTTCCAGAAGGCTCACAGACATGCAGAAGCCAACTGGGGTGGTAATTGAGACTCATCTGTCAGTATTGGAGTTGTATCAGGCCTGCGGGATGACAGTTAAAACAGCCTCTCACTGGATTGGTCCAGACACACACAGGGCCTGAAGCATCCATCTTCCCACGGCCACTCATTGGCCCCAAAGGGTTCATTTAACTAGGTCCATCACCACTGAGAAATGTGGTGCCAAAGCAAATTTACCGCCACTCAAGGCCCAAAATAATATTCCCACAGCTAAACTCAACTCTCCAGTCACATTCCCATGATCTATGGCTGCACAGTAGCCACAGTAGCTTCTCCTCCATACCGGAACAAAGAGACTTCAATCACTGCAATATATCAACATCTCTGCTGCCCATCAATCCCATAATACTGTGACTAACTAAAGCCATAGAAACTGGAACTGTCTTCAAACTCCCCGACAGACACTAATGAGAATATCAGATCTGCTGGTCCTATAGATCTGTTTTGATTTAGATTCGTCCTGACTGCCACAGCAGACAGATATATGACTGGGAGGCGATGATGATGATGCTGGGAGCACACACACACACACACACACACACACACACACACACACACACACACACACACACACACACACACACACACACACACACACACACACACACACACACACACACACACACACACACACACACACACACACACACACACACACACACACACACGTCTGCAATTGTCCTGTTCTAACAAGGTCTAGGACCCTGGGAAAGTGATGGTATGCCGGGTTTCACCCACTGACCTGTAGGCTCACACCCGACACTCCCAATGATCTAAGCCAGGTTGTGTTGACAGGAGAACACTTGGTAACAATTCCTTTGAACCATAGTTGCCTACGCTGAAGACCATATGGCTCCACACACAGATTGCAAATGTAATGTTCTATGTTGAGGGTTGTTTTCCTATATGTCCAGATATGTTAAAATATTTTATGTATAGGCCATTGATATGATAACTGTTGAGACGTGTTGGTTATCGAGTGAGATATCATTTATGAGTGCATGCTCCAGAGCTCTCTAAATCAACCCACAAACAATCTGTGGAGGTGGTGAGTAAATCATATAGGTAAACCTTTACATTTACCATGTTAATATTTCATATTTTGGATAACAACTGTGGAGACATTCAGTGATAGGAATATGCTTGTACATGCTAGCAACATGAACAAACATGAGCAAACAATTGCAATCTGTGTTTGGCGTCAAATGAAATACTGTACCTGTTTAGGTGCAGCGTTAAGGGTTGAGCTTTTAACCAGTTTAGGTGCCCATTTTCAGAAGAGTTAGGCTGGAGCGACACACATGTAATTCATAAAGATTATAACCAATTATTTTTTTGTTGCATATCCATCTCATAATTGCAATTTCTGTCACACAGGTAGACAATATTGGAAAATGCAGATCTATCAGTGTGGCCCGGTACTGAGTAAATACCCTGAGAGCAGTAGAGCTTCAATATGAGGCCAGAGGTAGAGTCAATCCCTGACTGAGGTGCATGAGCTGAGGTGTGTGAGCTGAGGCGTGTGAGCTGAGGCGTGTGAGCTGAGGAGTGTGAGCTGAGGTGTGTGTGAGCTGAGGTGTGTGAGCTGAGGTGTGTGAGCTGAGGCGTGTGAGCTGAGGCGTGTGAGCTGAGGCGTGTGAGCTGAGGCGTGTGAGCTGAGGCGTGTGAGCTGAGGCGTGTGAGCTGAGGCGTGTGAGCTGAGGAGTGTGAGCTGAGGTGTGTGTGAGCTGAGGTGTGTGAGCTGAGGTGTGTGAGCTGAGGCGTGTGAGCTGAGGCGTGTGAGCTGAGGCGTGTGAGCTGAGGCGTGTGAGCTGAGGTTTGTGTGAGCTGAGGTGCGTGAGCTGAGGTGTGTGTGAGCTGAGGTGTGTGAGCTGAGGCGTGTGAGCTGAGGTGTGTGACCTGAGGTGTGTGTGAGCTGAGGCGTGTGAACTGAGGCGTGTGAACTGAGGTGTGTGAACTGAGGTTTGTGAGCCAGGCTGCTACTGACGCTACTCAGACCCTTCCAGCCACATATCTATAAGAGATCAATATATCTGATGAGACAAATGGTGGAGAGGCTGTTCCGATCAGCCTCCCAGAGCATTAGATCACTGCTGTGAGTCAGTAGTTGGATGACAACCAGCAGGGATACACACTAAACAGGAACTCCACCCAGCAACCCAATAACACTCCTCAGAACACTTATGTGCTATAACTGCAGCGCTTTTAATCAGCTTACACAACATGGATAATTCAAACTAGCGTATCTATAATGTCTAGATTGTCTATATTTCAAAGAGTTTGAGCAAGAAAGTGTGTTCCTTACTGTGCATTGCAAATCATTGTTGGATTGTGGATTGTGTGGATTGTTGTGAGATTCATAACAAGTAAGTAGAGCACAAACATATCAGTATCCAGTCAAGTGAAAAGGTTCTTATAGTGATTACTGCTTACAGGTCAGCTGATCCCTCTCTAATGGCTTAAGAGTAACCTGCATCCCTTATGATGGAACGAGACAAGGGAGGAGAGACAAGGGAGGAGACATAAGGGAGGGGAGATAAGGGAGGAGAGACAAGGGAGGAGAGATAAGGGAGGCTAGATAGAGGAATAGGGAGTTATTCTCTAGAGATCATCAGAAGACCTTTCACCTATGAAGCACGCAGAAGACAGCCTGAGTTGTTAATAACACATAGGACTAGCAAATCTGATAGCTGTAGAGGACTTTTAAAACCCTTTTAACACTAAACATTCAGTCATAAAAAGGTGATTAACATTGAGTATCTCTTTAAATGTACAAAGCATGAAGAGCACCTTCCTAATATTGAGTTGCACCCCCCTAACAACACAATTTTGCCCCACCTTTCTTGAAATTTTTGTGTGTTTTCTGTTAAATGTCTACTCAGCTCACACGCTCCATAGACTGAGTGTACAAAACATTAGGAACACCTTCCAGATATTGAGTTGCATCCCCTTTTGCCCTCAGAACAGCCTCAATTCTTTGGGGCAAGGACTCTACATGGTGTTAAATCAAATCAAATTGTGTTTGTCACATGCGCCGAATACAACAGGTAGACCTTACAGAGAAATGCTTCATTATATAAGCCCTTATTAACCAACAATGCAGTTTAAAGAAAAATACCTACAAAAAATAAGAAATAAAAGTAACAAATAATTAAAGAGCAGCAGTAAAATAACAAAAGTGAGGCTATATACAGGGGGTACCGGTGCAGAGTCAACCTGCGGGGACACTGGTGAGTCAAGGTAATATCTACATGTAGGAGTTATTAAAGTGACAATGCAGAGAGTAACAGCAGCTTAAACAAGGGGGGGCAATGCAAATAGTCTGGGTAGCCATTTTACTAGATGTTCAGGAGTCTTACGGCTTGGGGATAGAAGCTGTTTAGAAGCCCCCATGGACCTAGACTTGGCGCTCCGGTACCGCTTGCCGTGCGGTAGCAGAGAGAACAGTCTATGACTAGGGCCTTCCTCTGACACCGGCTGGTATAGAGGTCCTGGATGTCAGGAAGCTTGGCCCCAGTGATGTACTGGGTCATATGAACTACCCTCTATAATGCCTTGCGGCTGCCATACCAGGCTGTGATGCAACCTGTCAGGATGCTCTTGACGGTGCAGTTGTTGAATCTTTTGAGGATTTGAGGATCTATGCCACATCTTTTGTCATGCCCTCTTCACGACTGTCTTGGTGTGCTTGGACCATTTTAGTTTGTAGGTGATGTGGACACAAAGGAACTTGAAGCTCTCAACCTGCTCCATTACAGCCTCGTCGATGAGAATGGGGAGTGCTCGGGTCTTCCTTTTCCTGTTGTCCACAATCATCTCCATTGTCTTGATCACGTTGAGGGAGAGGTTGTTGTCCTTGTCCCACACGTTCAGGCTTCTGACCTCCTCCCTGTAGGCTGTCTCGTCATTGTCAGTGATCAGGCCTACCACTGTTGTGTCATTGGCAAACTTAATGATGGTGTTGGAGTCTTGCCTGTCCATGCAGTCATGAGTGAACAGGGAGTACAGGAGGGGACGGAGCACGCACCACTGAGGGGCCCCCGTGTTGAGCATCAGCATGGAGGATGTGTTGCTATCTACCCTTACCACCTGGGGGCGGTCCGTCAGGAAGTCGAGTTGCAGAGGGAGGTGTTTAGTCCCAGGGTCCTTAGCTTAGTGATGAGCTTTGAGGGCACTATGGTGTTGAATGCTGAGCTGTAGTCAATGAATAGCATTCTCACATACTATATGTGTTCCATTTGTCCAGGTGGGAAAGGGCAGTGACGAGCGCAATAGAGATTGCATCATCTGTGGATCTGTTGGGACGGTATGCAAATTGGAGTGGGTCTAGGGTTTCTGGGATAATGGTGTTATCCCAGAAAGAGCACTTCACAGCTACAGATGTGAGTGCTACGGGTCGGTAGTCATTTAGGCAGGTTATCTTAGTATTCTTGGGCACAGGGACTATGCTGGTCTGCTTGAAACATGTTGGTATTACAGACTCAGACAGGAAGAGGTTGAAAATGCCAGTGAAGACACTTGCCAGCTGATGCTCTCATGTGTGTTTCAGTGTTACTTGCTTTAAAGCAAGCATAGAAGTAATGTAGCTAGTCTAGTAGGCTTGTGTCACTGGGCAGCTCTTGGCTCTGCTTCCCTTTGTTGTTTGCAAGCCCTGCCAAATCTGACAAGCATTGGATCCGGTGTTGTACGATTTGATCTTAGTCCTGTACGCTTTGCCAGTTTGATGGTTCGTCGGAGGGCATAGCAGGATTTCTTATAAGCTTCTGGGTTAGACTTACGCACTTTAAAAGCAACAGCTCTACAATTTAGCTCAGTGCGGATGTTGCCTGTAATCCATGACTTCTGGCTTCAAAAGTATTCCACAGGGATGCTGACCCATGTTGACACCCAATGCTTCCCACAGTTGTGTCAAGTTCGCTGGATGTCCTTTGGGTGGTGGACCATTCCTGATACACACGGGACACTGTTGACCATGAATAACCCAGCAGCGTTGCAGTTCTTGACACACTCAAACCTGTGTTCCTTGTACTTACTACCATACCCTGTTCAAGGGCACTTAAATATTGTGTCTTGCCCATTCACCTTCTGAATGGCAGACATACACAATCCATGTCTCAATTGTCTCAAATCTTAAAAATACTTATTTTTATCTCCTGCCTTCATCTACGCTAATTGAAGTGGTGACATCAATAAGGGATCATAGATTTCACCTGGATTCACCTGGTCAGTATATGTCATGGAAAGAGCATGTTTTGTACACTCTGTGTAGAGAACAGTCTGAATGCCTGTTTTTGTCGCACCAAGCTTGATGCCAGAGAACAGTTGGAGATTTCCCCATCATATACTATCAGCATCTGAAATAGGTTTCGTTGCAGTGTTGAAAACCGCAACAAAACTAAAGAAGCAAACCCAATGCTGAACTATGATTTATGTGTATACAGCCAAGCCTATAATGGTGTAGATAATCCTTTCCAGATGTGTAAATATATGAGCGGCACAGCTTAAATGTCAATGTATCTCCATGATACAGGACCCTGAGGGTGTGTGTGTGTGTGTGTGTGTGTGTGTGTGTGTGTGTGTGTGTGTGTGTGTGTGAGCATGTGTGTAGCAGTGTAGGCTGCTGAGGGGAGGATGGCTCATAATAATGGCAAGAATGAAGTCAGTGGAATGGTATCAGCCACACGGAAACCATGTGTTTGATGTGTTTGGGACCGTTCTATTGACTCCATTCCAGCCATTGTTATGAGCCGTTCTCCCGTCAGCAGTGTCCACTGGTGTCTCAGGGAGTGTATTCTGTGTATGCTTATGCCTCTGTCTTAAAAACACTTTTTTCCCCAGAGAACCTGACTCAAATCATGCACATTGCACATAGACATGTGTACGAGCTATTCCAGTGGGCTGGGTGGGGACTTGAGACGGAATTATGTTACTCTTTAATGTCTTGCTATTTACACAGCAGCAACCATAGGGCAAAACAATAGTGTTATTGTATATAGAGAAAATGTCCTCAGCAGCAGCAGTTATACCACGTCAGCAGTAGCAGTTATATGACCTGAGCATTCCAGATAGTCTAGGCCCTGTGGCTTCAGTCTAGAAACAGTCCCTTAGGCAGTAGTCCACCACCCTCACCTGTCAGGTAGAACAGACGTACACTCTCATAGGCCTTAATCCTTCCTCTCAATCTCCCTCAGTTGAGCTTCCCTGTCTGACCTTGAGAATCATCCATGCTTCCTGGTGAGTAATGCTGCATTAGCCAATCAAATATTCCTCCAGATATCAACGGATGGAAAGAGAACCATCCAGAAAAAAAGAGGAATGGATTTAGCTGTTAGGTCTCACTGACGCACACTGGAAATTCACAGGGCTGGATTGGAATAAAAAAACACTACAGGTGATAGGTCATTTAATACTATATACAGCATCACTCTGGATTGTCTGTGAAGACTGGTAACAGCCATTGGAGTGTATATGAATTTAAATGCTCTTTAGTGAGAAACCTACAGGGAGTCAATCAGACAATAACAACAGAATTCTGCCAGTATAGCATCACAATCACAGTCAAATACAGACACACACTTCAGAGAACCTGCAGAGGAGAATGTGATAGTCAGACCATGTCTCAGAATCCACTCATCCATTTAGCAAATAAGGTATTTTCATTGTATCTCATCAGCATTCAGCCTGTACAGCTGTTGTAATGTGCCATTACATGGATATGGATTCTAATTCTACAATGTCACCATTTTACACATCAGCTGAGTCCTAAACCATATTTATTACAGACCAAATTAATAGATTATTATAGAAGATTGGGAATGATCTCAAACTTGGCCATGTGGTACATGTTAAATATGTAGACAAAACAATATGAGTTATACATTGAAACAAAGGTTGTGTTTGATTAGCCTTGATTAGTACTGATTGGAATGTTGAGAAAACATTATCACATATAGTGCAGACTTTGTATCCCTGCTCTCTTGCAGCAGTTTAATACTGTCTGGCACAGGTCTGCAGTTGAATGGTAAACAAACAACTATTAGAATTGTCTTCTCTGCCAGCATCTACCGACGTCCCTATTTCCCAACACGGCAAGGCATTCATCCTTATACCAAATATTAAAGCATTATGATGGTTCACTGGTTTGACAAAACAAACAAACAGACCAGAATGCATTGTGCACTAATGGAACAACCAACCAACAAAGAGATAAAGTAGCCAATCATATGGCTCCAATCTAAAGGGCACCATTTGCATTGTGCTAGCGGAACGCTAAATGTCTAAAATGTCTGTCACTCAGATTCTAATCTAGTATCTTATCATTTCTTCCATTGGCAACCCACACAGTTCAATGCACTGAGAAGAACATCACGTCTGACAATGGTCTTATTTTGGGTGGAACCGTCAAGCTTCTCCTCCTACACTGGTAGGCCTAGTGTATAAAAGCTCAAATGAAAGTAAAAGCATCACAATTAGTGGACTGACCCGAGGCGCATGCGCATACCAATAGGATGCATGGGTAGTGAGTAGCTATGTTTTGTACTGACAAAACTGTGGTTATATGTAGAAACCGGACATCAAAGTATAAATTAAGCCTCTAAAATCGATAAATCAACATATCCCCAAGCAACTGTTAGAGTGTGAGCGATCAGTTATGTACAACATGGAATCAATCAGTTGGTAAAACGGTGCGTCGACAGGAATCCAACAAGCTATGGCTTCCCCCAGAGGACAACAAAAGTTGCCTTTTGGAAACAAAGTTGCAAACTTTACAAGATGAATTGGACCAGCAAGAAAACAGAATGAGACAAAACAACATGAGAATATTGTCCTTCCCGGAAGATGAGGAAAAAGGAGACCTTTCTAGCTACATGGTCAAACTGATATAAGAGGAACTTGATGTGGATATATCACCAGAAGATCTGGAGTGACGTCATAGAATTTGCGTGAAACAGAAGAATGCTAAATACCCACGCATGGTAATCTTCAAACTGTGAAACTATCAGAATAAAATATACATTCTGAGGGCACAGGGGGGAAAGGGGATCAAAATCCATGGCCGGTCCATTTGATTCATCCAGGACCTGTCTGCTAGGCTGAGAGAGAGACACAATGAACACATCCTGATCAGACAGTCACCGGAGGAAAAGGGGACCAAGTCTCAGCTCAGCTTCGCAGCAGTGCTGTGGGTATGGAAGGGAACGAAAAAAGGCTGGAATTCACAACCGTTGAAGAAGCTCTAATCAAGATACAACAAACATTCACAGAAACCTTCCCAGTTGGAGGAGGAGAGTCCCCTGCTCTGAGAAGAGGTCAAAGTAGGAAACAACAATGAGCGCACCAAGCTACAGTTAAATTTGGCAGTTTACATACACTTAGGTTGGAGTCATTAAAACCCGTTTTTCAACCACTCCACAAAACCATTTTCATCATTTTTCATATTGTATTCACAACATATTGGATGAAAACTTGACAGATAAAGGGGGTATCCTTTCCAAGATACAGTATTTGGTCCATACAGTTTTTAATAACATCACAAAATTAAAAACAATATGACATTAGCTTTCTACATCTCCCCACTGACCATTCACCAAATTCTTTATGTTAGAATTATTGTTCCACTATCCACTTTTTGGACGTTAGAGTTTTGGGTGGGCAAAAGTCTCTGGAGACAAAAGAACATTCTTTTAGTTGATACTAAAGGGTAAAGAGAGAAATCCCTTCTGCTTAATTTACGTCCAAGTGTGAATGGCAGCTCCCCTTTTTTCCTCTGTGGGAAGGAGAGAGGCCTGGTTACTGTCACCCCCCACCAGTCTGATCTGACCCATTCTGATACTCGCAGGACAGTCATGACAGACATGACTCTGCCATTGTTCTGTAGAATTTGTGCATTTTGCCTCTTGTTTAATACATTCATTACATTAGTTCATAAATACATTTTTGTTAACTGTAATATTTTGCCTATATCAGTCTTGATTCCAATAGTATATTTTTTGTCAATTAGATTGTGATTTTAGTTTTCTAATAAAAAAAGTGTTTTTGAGAATACCTTGCACAGTTACTAGCCACGCCCCGAATGAGGTCAGAAGAGCATTGTGTGATGGAACCGCCCTTTTCAACCAGAGTGCTGTGACTGGCTAAGAATTAACATATCAGACCAGGAAACGTGAGGCGGGTAGATTCATATTGGAAATAGTTGAAACATTGAACCTCAACATGAGGTGAAGAAATAAACTCACCTCCCTTCCATGGTGGTCTGAATCCTGAATACCAACACGAGGAGGAAAACGTGAGAAGCTAATCTCAGACAATCACTGGTACAGCTGATTAGATGTCTTAAGTCAGATGTCAAGAAAAGCGAATCTAAGTGAGACTATCCTACTAAGCTCATCCAGAATGGGAGCCGTTGTCATGGCTGGTTATCTTCCAGAGTGAACAACAGTGGAAGACAGAAAAGGGGAGACCTGTTTCAGACAATCAGAGCCATAAAGCTGAAAGACAAACATCTTTCCGAGATGGCTTGGTTCTGACCAAGATAAACGGCAAACGGCATTCAACACGTAAATACAATCATTATTTCTTATTCCAAAACGGGCGGCTGTTCGAGTGCAAGGTTTATGATTAATGTGAGGACAGTCCTAGAATGTATCCACAACAAGTGTCCCTTCTCTCTCTCTCTCTCTCTCTCTCTCTCTCTCTCTCTCTCTCTCTCTCTCTCTCTCTCTCTCTCTCTCTCCCTCTCTCTCTCTCTCCCTCTCTCCCTCTCTCTCCCTCTCTCCCTCTCTCTCTCTCTCTCTCTCTCTCTCTCTCTCTCTCTCTCTCTCTCTCTCTCTCTCTCTCTTTCCCCCCCTCCATCTATATTGTAACAAGCCATCATACCTTGTCAGTCTACTAGGGACCTCTGTCTCATGTAAGTGTCTATGTGTATTCTGTGTTATTATTTAATGAGCTAGTAAATACACAATTAAACCAATTTGTGTAGTAGTGAATCATGAGCAAGACTGGGGTCTTTGCAGATCCAAAGAAGGTTATGATTAATATGTTGACTGTGGTATGGATGTTATAGGTAAAGAGCTTATAGAGTTTTCATTCGGGAAATGTAAACTCTCTAAACAACTTCTTCCGTGGTGACCCAAATCCTAATGAGTTAATGTGGCTGACATGACTGACTTGCCTAGGTAAATAAAGGTTAAATAAAATAATAATAATTGTTACATGATTAATTTAATTTGGTAACAATTAAACATAGTTAGTGGATTAAATAAATAACAGTCATCAGATTAATGAAGGTAAGGTCACGATGTGTCTTAATCCCCTAGAGTCGATGTACACGCCCCCATAGAAATTGAGTTAGCATAATAAAAAATCCCCATGCAAATCTGTCAGATTAAGACAGAGATGCAGTATCTGTTTTTTGCATTGGATGCCAATGTCACACTTCCGCATCTGAGGTGAAAGGTGACAGAGCTAGACCAAAAATGGTTCTTCTCACAAAATTGTCTGTGGCGTCCGAACGGTTTGACCCCCACAAGCGTCTTAGGACTTGTCTGAAGTCAGTACAGGTGATCTACCAACTTCTGTCTGTAGTGTCCAAACAGTTTGGGCAACACACTAATATGACCCCTCTTTGGAAAGGTGAGGCTGTATTGCCCTAGGATGCCCCACAGGCCTCACAAGACTCGTCTGAAGGTCTCATGGTATCGCTTAAGTAGAACCCCCCCGGCATAGAATATTTAGTGCCAAAAATAAGCGGTGAAATACATGTAACAAATAAAATAACAAATGTTTCCTGATCTTTCTTATATCTCTCAGATATAGAACAGACACTTCCGGACAAACTTCCTTTAGTGTTTTTGGAGGGACCAACATTTGTTTCATGTAGTGAATCTGTTATTCAATATATTTGTATGAGAAATAAATTGTATTTCATCAAATAATTGTTTTATATATATTTTTTTATACTTCAAGGGGTCTTAAAATTCTAAATAAAATATCCAAATGATCCTTGGTATGACCTTCTTAAATAATTCCATATAGCGTAGCAGAACCCCACCCCCTTTATGGGTTAAGTGTAAAACTAACAAAGGTGTCATGCAGGTGAAAGAGGACCCAAAAGCGACTTAACAGAAACAGAGTTTATTTAAGTCCAAACAGGGAATAACAGAAATCCTCTAGACTTGTAGAGGGGAAATAACTGGAGAAGCGGCCACAGACTGCAGGTCGCTTCGGGTAGGCGCAGGCCGTAGTCGACAGAGACACCTGCTCACACGCAGCATCTGATGAAGGCAAAAAAACACGACAGGACAGGGCGATACACAATCACAGCAAAAACACGACAGGACAGGGCGAAACGCAATCACAGCATGGTGAATACAATACAAGGAACCGACGGGACAGGAACGGATCACAAAGGAATAAATAGGGACTCTAATCAGGGAAAGGATCGGGAACAGGTGTGGGAAGACTAAATGATGATTAGGGGAATAGGAACAGCTGGGAGCAGGAACGGAACGATAGAGAGAAGAGAGAGCGAGAGAGTGAGAGAGGGAGGGGGAGAGAGAGGGATAGAAGGAGGGAAAGAACCAAATAAGACCAGCAGAGGGAAACGAATAGCATGGGGAGCACAGGGACAAGACATGATAATAAATGACAAACATGACAGTACCCCCCACTCACCGAGCGCCTCCTGGCGCACTCGAGGAGGAATCCTGGCGGCAACGGAGGAAATCATCGATGAGTGAACGGTCCAGCACGTCCCGAGACGGAACCCAACTCCTCTCCTCAGGACCGTAACCCTCCCAATCCACTAGGTATTGGTGACCCCGTCCCGAGAACGCATGTCCATGATCTTATGTACCTTGTAAATAGGTGCGCTCTCGACAAGGACGGGAGGGGGAGGGAAGACGAACGGGGGTGCGAAGAAAGGGCTTAACACAGGAGACATGGAAGACAGGATGGACGCGACGAAGATGTCGCGGAAGAAGCAGTCGCACAGCGACAGGATTGACGACCTGGGAGACACGGAACGGACCAATGAACCGCGGAGTCAACTTACGAGAAGCTGTCGTAAGAGGAAGGTTGCGAGTGGAAAGCCACACTCTCTGGCCGCAACAATACCTTGGACTCTTAATCCTGCGTTTATTGGCGGCTCTCACCGTCTGTGCCCTGTAACGGCAAAGTGCAGACCTCACCCTCCTCCAGGTGCGCTCACAACGTTGGACAAACGCTTGAGCGGAGGGAACGCTGGACTCGGCAAGCTGGGATGAGAACAGAGGAGGCTGGTAACCCAGACTACTCTGAAACGGAGATAACCCGGTAGCAGACGAAGGAAGCGAATTGTGAGCGTATTCTGCCCAGGGGAGCTGTTCTGCCCAAGACGCAGGGTTTCTGAAAGAAAGGCTGCGTAGTATGCGACCAATCGTCTGATTGGCCCTCTCTGCTTGACCGTTAGACTGGGGATGAAACCCGGAAGAGAGACTGACGGACGCACCAATCAAACGACAGAACTCCCTCCAAAACTGTGACGTGAATTGCGGGCCTCTGTCTGAAACGGCGTCTAACGGGAGGCCATGAATTCTGAATACATTCTCAATAATGATTTGTGCCGTCTCCTTAGCGGAAGGAAGTTTAGCGAGGGGAATGAAATGTGCCGCCTTAGAGAACCTATCGACAACCGTCAGAATCACAGTCTTCCCCGCAGACAAAGGCAGACCGGTAATGAAGTCTAAGGCAATGTGAGACCATGGTCGAGAAGGAATGGGGAGCGGTCTGAGACGACCGGCAGGAGGAGAGTTACCCGACTTAGTCTGCGCGCAGTCCGAACAAGCAGCCACGAAACGGCGCGTGTCACGCTCCTGAGTCGGCCACCAAAAGCGCTGGCGAATAGACGCAAGAGTGCCTCGAACACCGGGATGACCAGCTAACTTGGCAGAGTGAGCCCACTGAAGAACAGCCAGACGAGTGGAAACAGGAACGAAAAGGAGGTTACTAGGACAAGCGCGCGCGACGCAGTGTGCGTGAGTGCTTGCTTAACCTGTCTTTCAATTCCCCAGACTGTTAACCCGACAACACGCCCATAAGGAAGAATCCCCTCGGGATCAGTAGAAGCCACAGAAGAACTAAACAGACGGGATAAGGCATCAGGCTTGGTGTTCTTGCTACCCGGACGGTAAGAAATCACAAACTCGAAACGAGCGAAAAACAACGCCCAACGAGCTTGACGGGCATTAAGTCGTTTGGCAGAACGGATGTACTCAAGGTTCTTATGGTCTGTCCAAACGACAAAAGGAACGTCGCCCCCTCCAACCACTGTCGCCATTCGCCTAGGGCTAAGCGGATGGCGAGCAGTTCACGGTTACCCACATCATAGTTGCGCTCAGATGGCGACAGGCGATGAGAAAAATAAGCGCAAGGATGAACCTTATCGTCAGACTGGAAGCGCTGGGATAGGATGGCTCCCACGCCTACCTCTGAAGCGTCAACCTCGACAATGAATTGTCTAGTGACGTCAGGAGTAACGAGGATAGGAGCGGACGTAAAACGTTCTTTTAGAAGATCAAAAGCTCCCTGGGCGGAACCGGACCACTTAAAACACGTCTTGACAGAAGTAAGAGCTGTGAGAGGGGCAGCAACTTGACCGAAATTACGAATGAAACGCCGATAGAAATTAGCGAAACCTAAAAAGCGCTGCAACTCGACACGTGACCTTGGAACGGGCCAATCACTGACAGCTTGGACCTTAGCGGAATCCATCTGAATGCCTTCAGCGGAAATAACGGAACCGAGAAAAGTAACGGAGGAGACATGAAAAGAGCACTTCTCAGCCTTTACGTAGAGACAATTCTCTAAAAGGCGCTGTAGAACACGTCGAACGTGCTGAACATGAATCTCGAGTGACGGAGAAAAAATCAGGATATCGTCAAGATAGACAAAAACAAAAATGTTCAGCATGTCTCTCAGAACATCATTAACTAATGCCTGAAAAACAGCTGGCGCATTGGCGAGACCGAACGGCAGAACCCGGTACTCAAAATGCCCTAACGGAGTGTTAAACGCCGTTTTCCACTCGTCCCCCTCTCTGATGCGCACGAGATGGTAAGCGTTACGAAGGTCCAACTTAGTAAAGCACCTGGCTCCCTGCAGAATCTCGAAGGCTGATGACATAAGGGGAAGCGGATAACGATTCTTAACCGTTATGTCATTCAGCCTCGATAATCCACGCAGGGGCGCAGAGTACCGTCCTTCTTTTTAACAAAAAGAACCCCGCCCCGGCCGGAGAAGAAGAAGGCACTATGGTACCGGCGTCAAGAGACACAGACAAATAATCCTCGAGAGCCTTACGTTCGGGAGCCGACAGAGAGTATAGTCTACCTCGAGGAGGAGTGGTCCCCGGAAGGAGATCAATACTACAATCATACGACCGGTGAGGAGGAAGGGAGTTGGCTCGGGACCGACTGAAGACCGTGCGCAGATCATGATATTCCTCCGGCACTCCTGTCAAATCGCCAGGTTCCTCCTGAGAAGTAGGGACAGAAGAAACGGGAGGGATGGCAGACATTAAACACTTCACATGACAAGAAACGTTCCAGGATAGGATAGAATTACTAGACCAATTAATAGAAGGATTATGACATACAAGCCAGGGATGACCCAAAACAACAGGTGTAAACGGTGAACGGAAAATCAAAAAAGAAATAGTCTCACTGTGGTTACCAGATACTGTGAGAGTTAAAGGTAGTGTCTCAAATTTGATACTGGGAAGATGACTACCATCTAAGGCAAACATGGGCGTAGGCCTGTCTAACGGTCTGAAAGGAATGTTATGTTTCCGAGCCCATGCTTCGTCCATGAAACAACCCTCAGCCCCAGAGTCAATCAAAGCACTGCATGTAGCACCCGAACCGGTCCAGCGTAGATGGACCGACATAGTAGTACAAGATCTAGATGAAGGGACCTGAGTAGTAGCGCTCACCAGTAGCCCTCCGCTTACTGATGGGCTCTGGCCTCTTACTGGACATGAATTAACAAAATGTCCAGCAACTCCGCAATAGAGGCACAGGCGGTTGGTGATCCTCCATTCCCTCTCCTTATTCGAGATGCGAATCCCTCCCAGCTGCATGGGCTCAGTCTCAAAGCCAGAGGAGGGAGATGGTTGCGATGCGGAGCAGGGAAACACCGTTGATGCGAGCTCTCTTCCACGAGCCCGGTGACGAAGATCTACCCGTCGTTCTATGCGGATGGCGAGAGCAATCAAAGAATCCACATCTGATGGAACCTCCCGGGAGAGAATCTCATCCTTAACCACTGCGTGGAGTCCCTCCAGAAAACGAGCGAGCAGCGCCGGCTCGTTCCACTCACTAGAGGCAGCAAGAGTGCGAAACTCAATAGAATAATCCGTTATGGACCGTTCACCTTGGCATAAGGAAGCCAGGGCCCTAGAAGCCTCCCTACCAAAAACTGAACGGTCAAAAACCCGAATCATCTCCTCTTTAAAGTTCTGGAATTTGTTAGAGCAATCAGCCCTTGCCTCCCAGATAGCTGTGCCCCATTCTCGAGCCCGGCCAGTAAGGAGTGAAATGACGTAAGCAACCCGAGCTCTCTCTCTAGAGTATGTGTTGGGTTGGAGAGAGAACACAATCTCACACTGCGTGAGAAAGGAGCGACACTCAGTGGGCTGCCCGGAGTAGCAAGGTGGGTTATTAACCCTAGGTTCTGGAGGCTCGGCAGGCCAGGAAGTAACAGGTGGCACGAGACGTAGACTCTGGAACTGTCCAGAGAGGTCGGAAACCTGAGCGGCCAGGTTCTCCACGGCATGGCGAGCAGCAGACAATTCCTGCTCGTGTCTGCCGAGCATGGCTCCTTGGATCCTGACGGCAGTGTAACGAGCGTCTGTAGTCGCTGGGTCCATTCCTTGGTCGGTTCCTTCTGTCATGCAGGTGAAAGAGGACCCAAAAGCGACTTAACAGAAACAGAGTTTATTTAAGTCCAAACAGGGAATAACAGAAATCCTCTAGACTTGTAGAGGGAAATAACTGGAGAAGCGGCCACAGACTGCAGGTCGCTTCGGGTAGGCGCAGGCCGTAGTCGACAGAGACACCTGCTCACACGCAGCATCTGATGAAGGCAAAAAAACACGACAGGACAGGGCGATACACAATCACAGCAAAAACACGACAGGACAGGGCGAAACGCAATCACAGCATGGTGAATACAATACAAGGAACCGACGGGACAGGAACGGATCACAAAGGAATAAATAGGGACTCTAATCAGGGGAAAGGATCGGGAACAGGTGTGGGAAGACTAAATGATGATTAGGGGAATAGGAACAGCTGGGAGCAGGAACGGAACGATAGAGAGAAGAGAGAGCGAGAGAGTGAGAGAGGGAGGGGGAGAGAGAGGGATAGAAGGAGGGAAAGAACCAAATAAGACCAGCAGAGGGAAACGAATAGCATGGGGAGCACAGGGACAAGACATGATAATAAATGACAAACATGACAAAAGGACTCAATAATTGATATCTTCTGGGAATGCTATTAAGACCAAAAGTTATTGTCAGAGTTAGAGTTGGCTGTTACAATATAAATGTACCTTTCATCTGTCTATCAAGACATGCCACATGAGGGTGATGTGAAATACCCAATGGGGTACACCAAACTTTTTTCATCACTGAATTTGAAAATAATTCCACTTAAAAACTGGAAATCGAATTATCCTCCATCATTACGACAGTAGATGAATCAAATGTATTATTATTTCAATATTGAAAAGGTGTGGGCTACGGAGAAAAAAAATAACATTTCAATTTGATGCCATATGGCATAGAGTGCTTGCTACAAGAATAGTTCCCAGTGGGAACATGTGGTCTGAGCAGGTGTGATGTGTATGGTTCCAGTGGGAACATGTGGGTCTGAGCAGGTGTGATGTGTATGGTTCCAGTGGGACCATGTGGTCTGAGCAGGTGTGATGTGTATGGTTCTAGTGGGAACATGTGGTCTGAGCAGGTGTGATGTGTATGGTTCTAGTGGGAACATGTGGGTCTGAGCAGGTGTGATGTGTATGGTTCCAGTGGGAACATGTGGTCTGAGCAGGTGTGATGTGTATGGTTCTAGTGGGAACATGTGGTCTGAGCAGGTGTGATGTGTATGGTTCTAGTGGGAACATGTGGTCTGAGCAGGTGTGATGTGTATGGTTCTGGGAGTGGGAACATGTGGGTCTGAGCAGGTGTGATGTGTATGGTTCTAGTGGGAACATGTGGGTCTGAGCAGGTGTGATGTGTATGGTTCAGTGGGAACATGTGGGTCTGAGCAGGTGTGATGAGCAGGTGTGATGTGTATGGTTCTAGTGGGAACATGTGGTCTGAGCAGGTGTGATGTGTATGGTTCTAGTGGGAACATGTGGTCTGAGCAGGTGTGATGTGTATGGTTCCATGGTCTGAGCAGGTGTGATGTGTATGGTTCCAGTGTGTGGTCTGAGCAGGTGTGATGTGTATGGTTCTAGTGGGAACATGTGGTCTGAGCAGGTGTGATGTGTATGGTTCCAGTGGGAACATGTGGTCTGAGCAGGTGTGATGTGTATGGTTCCAGTGGGAACATGTGGTCTGAGCAGGTGTGATGTGTATGGTTCTAGTGGGAACATGTGGGTCTGAGCAGGTGTGATGTGTATGGTTCTAGTGGGAACATGTGGTCTGAGCAGGTGTGATGTGTATGGTTCTAGTGGGAACATGTGGTCTGAGCAGGTGTGATGTGTATGGTTCCACTGGGAACATGTGGTCTGAGCAGGTGTGATGCGTATGGTTCTAGTGGGAACATGTGGTCTGAGCAGGTGTGATGTGTATGGTTCCAGTGGGAGCATGTGGTCTGAGCAGGTGTGATGTGTATGGTTCTAGTGGGAACATGTGGGTCTGAGCAGGTGTGATGTGTATGGTTCCAGTGGGAACATGTGGGTCTGAGCAGGTGTGATGTGTATGGTTCCAGTGGGAACATGTGGGTCTGAGCAGGTGTGATGTGTATGGTTCTAGTGGGAACATGTGGTCTGAGCAGGTGTGATGTGTATGATTCCAGTGGGAACATGTGGGTCTGAGCAGGTGTGATGTGTATGGTTCCAGTGGGAACATGTGGTCTGAGCAGGTGTGATGTGTATGGTTCTAGTGGGAACATGTGGTCTGAGCAGGTGTGATGTGTATGGTTCTAGTGGGAACATGTGGTCTGAGCAGGTGTGATGTGTATGATTCCAGTGGGAACATGTGGGTCTGAGCAGGTGTGATGTGTATGGTTCCAGTGGGAACATGTGGGTCTGAGCAGGTGTGATGTGTATGGTTCCAGTGGGAACATGTGGTCTGAGCAGGTGTGATGTGTATGGTTCCAGTGGGAACATGTGGGTCTGAGCAGGTGTGATGTCATTGATGTTTGTTGAAAGTTGTGTGCATCTGTTGTCTACATGATCTTTTCTTCATGCATAGTTGTTATTGTAAAAAAAAAATAAAAATAAAAACATTTAAAAGAAATAACAATAAGTGGACTGATGCACAAGCATCACTGCCCAATACTGGCTGGCTAGAGCCCCCAATCAGGCAATGTTAAGCATTCTGATGAACATGATTTTAGGCAGTACAGAACGCAGGGAGGTGGGTCTGCTCTGAAACAGATGGGCATGAAGAGTGTGTCATGACGTAGGCAGCTGATTCTCTCTCTCCCTCTCTCTCTCTGCTGCTGGCCAGCGCCATAGATAAACAGATCTTGGCGTCTGCCAAGAACTTCCTGAAGGTGTAGCATGATGTATGTTAAAGGAATGTAGGCTACATACAGTACAGTGCAGTACAGCACAGTACAGTACAGTAGCGTACATGGGATGTGCATACGGCCCTAAGGATGTAGATCATTCTGTTTCGTGGATGAAATGAGGACAGATAGCACCATATCGTGTCATAAGCTCAATGTGCATGGAGCTTACAGTACTTTAACTCTGTGTACTGCATACCACAGGAGCTGAAGTCATTTATAGGTGTTTAACCACTTCTGTGCAGGCCAGAGTATAGGTAACCATGCTGAGTACATTTGGGTCCCCACTCTGTAATCTTACATCATATTAAAGCTATATTTCTTGCATTGGGGTTTGGTTGAGATAATTAAATCAAACATTATTAAAGCAGTTATTACTCTAAACAAATGCATATTGCAGTGAAATATCTGTGGTCTGGTCACAGAAATGGAGAGAACCATAGACACTCAGTCATTACCTTCATGAGTCAAGTGAGAGTAGGATCTCTCCAGTGGGCTGCTATGGAAGTGGCACTGTGGCCCATTTATAATATGTCTGTAAGAGAGAGAGTGTGTGTGCGTGTGTGTGTGTGCGCTTGTGTGAGCAGACAAACAGTGCCAGGCCGTCTCAGCAGACTCCCTGTGGGTTAACACATGTTTCTGCAGTACAGGAGACAACACAGACCTCTCCATCCATCTCCCACTGTGGACAACACTGCAGCTGCTCTGCATGGAATACAGATGGGACAGAGTCTGAGAACGGTATAATTAGCCAACATACTAAACTTATTATTTGATTGAGAGGCTTTGGAATGTTTGATGAGGACACGGTGGGAAGAAGATTGTAGCTTACATTACTCTTCACTACATTACTGGCTTATCTTTGACTTCTGTTGAGGATATGTGGGTTTGGACTTTGAGTAAGGTCAGGGGACTGAGAGTTTGCTTTGATATTTTTTGTGTAATCATACCTGGAGGAGATACAAGGGGGAGTGAGACTAACAAGAGATTCTGAAAAGTTTGAGAAGATGAGAACCACTGGGCTGGAGGCCTGGACTCAACAGGAATTTAGGAATAATAAAAAAACATTGTTCAGACATCGGATGATTTTAAGGTGACACAGAGGAAGTAAGTTATAAGAGATGTTTGTGCTGATTGACAATCCAGATCATGCTTTCTAATTGTGAATGGTCTTTATTCATGAGTGTGGTTGCTGCAGTCACAGTCTGAACGCACCATCCCTTCCCTCTCACCTGCCACCGTACCCAACTCACTGTTCCAATACCTGCGGACAGATCTCTGTATCATACTGAAAAATATATACATGTATAAATGCAACATGCAACAATTTCAAAGATTTTACTGAGTTACAGTTCATTTAATGAAATCAGCCAATTGAAATGAATTCATTAGGCCATAATCTATGGGTTTCACATGACTAGGAATATAGATATGCATCTGTTGGTCACAGATAGTTTTAAAAAAGGTAGGGGCGTGGACCTGAAAACCAGTCAGTATTTGGTGTGACCACCATTTGCCTCATGCAGCGAGACACATCTCCTTCGCATAGAGTTGATCAGGCTGTTGATTGTGGCCTGTGGAATGTTGTCCCATTCATCTTCAATGGCTGTGCGAAGTTGCTGGATGTTGTTGGGAACTGGAACACGCTGTCGTACACGTCGATCCAGAACATACCAAACAGGCTCAATGGGTGACATGTGTGGTGAATATGCAGGCCATGGAAGAACTGGGACATTTTCAGCTTCCAGGAATTGTGTACAGATCCTTGCGACATTGGGCCGTGCATTATCATACTGAAACATGAGGTGATGGCGGCGGATGAATGGCACGACAATGGGCCTCAGGATCTCATCACGGTATCTCTGTGCATTCAAACTGCCATCGATAAAATGCAGTTGTATTCGTTGTCCATAGCTTATGCCTGCCCATACCATAAACCCAACCTCCACCATGGGGCACTTTGTTCACAACGTTGACATCAGCAAACCGCTAGCCCACACAAGGCCATACATGTGGTCAGTGGTTGTGAGGCAGTCCGGTTGGATGTACTGCCAAATTCTCTAAAATGACATTGGAGGCGGATTATGGTTGAGAAATGAACATTCAGTTCTCTGGCAACAGCTCTGATGGATATCCCTACAGTCAGCATGCCAACTGCACCATCCCTTAAAACTTGAGACATCTTTCATGTGTTGTGTGACAAAATTGCACATTTTAGAGAGGCCTTTTATTGTTCCCAGGACAAGGTGCACCTGTGTAATGATCAGGCTGTTTAATCAGCTTCTTAATATGCCACACATGTCAGGTGGATGGATTATCTTGGTATGGAAAAAAATGCTCACTAACAGGGATGTGAACAATTTGTGCAAACAAATTGAGAGAATACAGCTCTTGGTGCATACGGAACACTTTGAGATCTGTTATTTGATCTCATTAAACACGGGACCAACACTTATCATGTTGTATTTATATTTTTGTTCAGTGAACATGACTCATTGTGTTAGCTTCCTCACTTCCTTCCTTCCGTCTCATGGTTCTGCCCCCCTTTCATTGCCCTTCCCAAGGCTGCTCCATACATACTGTAGGTTTGAAATCAGTTTCCCTGCGTCTACTGAGTCTGAGCTGGTCTCAGTTTACACAGACACCGACAGACAGACACAGACAAACACACATACCTCAGTCAATTCAGTCCCATTCAAAATCCTATTTTCTCTAACCCTAACGTTAACCTGAACCCTAACCTTAACCCCAAAACCTAACCTTAACCCTAACCCTAAAATGAATTCTAACTCTAACATTAATTCTAACCTTAACCCTAAACCCCCTAGAAATAACATTTGACCTTGTGGCGACTAACAAAATGTCCCCAGTCGGTCAAATGTTATTTTATTTACTATTCTAGTAGGGGACTTCTGGTCCCCACAAGTATAGTTAAACACATCCACACACAGAGAGATCCTGGCTATAGTCTGTCTCATTGAAGCCTACTTATTACAGTCTCAGTGGGTCTGTGGTGTTCCTTTGTTAGCGACAGACTGGCTCAAACATACAGGCTCAACATTCCAGACATCTGAGATGCCTGCTAGACTGGTTGAAACTGCACAGAGATGAGAGACAGAGAGGTGAAGAGAGAGGGACAGAGAGAGAGCGCGCTTCAAAACCTAATGTATACCTGGCCCACCACTCCACCCTGGACTTGAACAGCCTTTGTGACCTAAGAGGTATGTATCAGATGCTCAACATAATCTGCTCACACCTACTGTAATGGTCCTTTACCTAAACCACACAAAAACTACACGAGACACTATGGAACACAAAGCTTTAACTATCTCATCCTGGAATATACAAAGTCTGAGGTCATCTGTCTTTGGCCTAAAGAGCAGGAACCCAGACTTCATCAAAGAAATTGGAAATACAGACATTTTCATCTTACAAGAAACATGGTATAAAGGAAATGGTCCCACTGGTTTGCTCTCTAGGTTACAGAGAGCTGGCAGTCCCATCCACAAAACTACCAGGTGTGAAACAGGGAAAGGGGTATGCTAATTTGATATAGAGCAGATCTAACCCAAACTATTAAATTAATCAAAACAGGAACATATTACATCTGGCTAGAAATGAGTAAGGAAATGATCTCAACAGAGAAAAATGTCCTCCTGTGTACTACCTATATCCCTCCAATAGAATCCCCATACTTTAACGATGACAGCTTCTCCATCCTGGAGGGGGAGATTTAGGTCTGTGGCGACCTAAATGCCAGAAATTAACAAGAACCTGACACCCTCAGCACACAGGGGGACAACACCTGCCTGCAGGTGACAGCATTCCCTCCCGCATATGCCCCCTAGACACAACTACGATAACATAACCAACAAAAACAGATCAACTCCTGCAGCTCTGTCTGACACTGTACATAGTCAATGGTAGACTTCGAGGGGACTCCTATGGTAGGTACACCTATAGCTCATCTCTTGGCAGTAGTACTGACTACTTTATCACTGACCTCAACCCAGAGTCTCTTAGAGTGTTCACAGTCAGTCCACTGACACCCCTATCAGATCACAAATTCAATTCCTTCTGGACAAAAGGTTTCAATGTAATAGTGAAGGTGTAAACTTGACAGTAGAAAACCTAAACAGTGTATTTGATCTCTCAGCTTCCCTATCAAATCTAAAAATGTCAAGCATACAACCTAAGAAAATTAACAACAATGGCAAATGGTTTGATAAAGTTTGCAAAAACATATTAATTGAGAAACCTATTCAACCAAAAACATAGAGACCCAGAAAACCTGAGACTACTATGAGCTGATTTCTGACGTTTCTACTATGGTGAATCACTAAAACAATACAGAAATATACTACGGAAAAAGTAGGAATAGCACGTCAGAAATCAGCTTAATGTAATTGAAGAATCCATAGAATTTAACCACTTCTGGGAAAATTGGAAAACTCTAACAAAGAACAAAGAACAAACAGCAAAAACATATACATGATCAAAAACAAATCTTAGAATCAACTATTAAAGACTACCAGAACCCACAGGATTCTCCAATTATATTGAATTAACTACAGGACAAAATACAAACCCTCCAACCCAAAAAGGCCTGTGGAGTTGATGGTATCCTAAATTAAATGTTGTTTACAGAGTTACCAACTCCTGAAGTTACTCAAAATAAATATATATTTCGATAACAGCCACTAATGAAATATTTTCTCATATCAGTCTCATTCTGAACATCGCAGTCTTTGTGAATCTGCACAAACCCGAGTCTTACTAATCATTCCATACCACACAAATGTATTTCATTATTTATTTACTAACAAACTAAATGATAACACAGGATACACACACAGTATCGGTTATTGACTAGAAACGTAATACGGTGACAACAGGTCCCTAGTGGACTAACACAATATGACACTTGTTACACAAGATGGAGAGTTAAAGAGAGAGAGAGAAAGCGAGAGAGAAAGAGAATAAACACTTGGTTACATTTGGGAACTACGCTCACAGTAACCCTAATACCTTGCCCCGAACTCCGTTCTTTTGGGTAAGAAGTAATGCATCCATTTACGTGTTGAAGGTCTTCACCGGGTATCTCTGTTGGGCACAGGCCTTCGTGGTTCCACTTTGTGAGAAGGGTTCGATTGGGCCTTCTTCTTCGGATGGCCTTCTCCTTCTTTCTCAGGTGTAAGACTCTAATTGTCCACAAGAGGTCACAATGTCCTTCTTCTTAGTTGTCTGTTTACTTGCACTCGTTCTGGAAGAGTGGTCTTTTGAGGACGGCTAATCAGCTATGTCGAATATCCCCAGAGTGGTGATGAGAGCAGTGTAGCTGCTGATGATTTAAAGAGAATAACCGGATGGTCCTACTTAAATTCACTTTCTAAGATACAGTACTTAGAACGGCTACTCAACCGTAGTATTGATTGTTAAGAGGTTCCTTTGTCTTCTTCAACCTCATAACTAGCTAACTAGTTCCAGGGTTGTGACTAAAGTAGACATAGCTGCAACTTGTGGTCTGTTTAGTCTGATATGTTAATTCTTTGCTCAATCTTTTATACCCTTGGGTAAAAGGGGGCTTTTTCATCACACTAACACGCTCTCTGAGCTTCCTGGGGCGTGGCTAGTTATGAGGCAAAGTATCCTAATTACTATGATCTCATTAGATAACAATCCCAAAATAACAATCCTAATGTCATAAAAATATTCTCTTCACCCTTGATATTTTCTAAACCACGTAAAGGATGTAAACCTGATAAACCTAGTGTAAAAGCTCCTTGAGTTACAATGTTTTCGTTATAACGTCTTTACACAATGACATAACGACATCACAACATAGACATTCATTTTCCATATTCCATCTCTCATCATTCCCAACATTCAGATGTTAAAATATATTGTCCCTGTGATCATTGTTTGATGTTGAAGTTCTGGGTGGCAAACTCTCCTGTAACAAAAATACATTCCATTCACCCATACTAGAGACCAAAAAAGAGTCGTCTGCTGCATTAGAATTTACGATCGACGTGAAGTGTCATAAAAACCCCACATCATAACCCCCCCCCCCGAAAGGGCTCCGTATACGCTGATCCACTGTCCTGATCTTTGGATCCTCACAGGAGAATCATGACAGTATCATACAACAGACCACGTATTCACCCTGCACACCCTAAGTGACAAGCAAACAAACTAAAACAAAGGCAAAGTCTTCTCATGCTTTGTTGATTTCAAAAAAGGTTTAGACTCAATTTGGCATGAGGGTTGGTTAAACAAATGGATTGAACGTGGTGTTGGGGGCAAACATACAACATTATAAAATCAATGTACACAAACAACAAGTGTATGGTTAAAATTGGCAAAAAACACACATATCTTTCCACAGGGCCCGGGGTGTGAGACAGGGATGCAGCTTAAGCCACACCTCTTCATTATATATCTCAACAAATTGGTGAGGGCACTAGAACAGTTTGCAGCACCCGGCCTCACCCTACTAGTATCTGAAGTCAAATGTCTACTATTTGCTGATGATCTGGTGCTTCTTTCCCCAACCAAAGAGGGCCTACAGCAGCACCTAGATCTTCAGCACAAATTCTGTCAGACCTTGGCCCTGACAGTATATCTCAATAAGACAAAAATAATGGTGTTCCAAAAAAGGTCCAGTTGCCAGGACCACGAATACAAATTCCATCTAGACACCGTTGCCCTAAAACACGCAAAACCTATACATACCTCGGCCTAAACATCAGCGCCACAGGTAACTTCCACCAAGCTGTGAACGATCTTGTGGTGTGGGAGCTGTGCTTTGGCGGGGTTATATCCTTCCTGTTTGGCCCTGTCCGGGGGTGTCCTCGGATGGGGCCACAGTGTCTCCTGACCCCTCCTGTCTCAGCCTCCAGTATTTATGCTGCAGTAGTTTATGTGTCGGGGGGCTAGGGTCAGTTTGTTATATCTGGAGTACTTCTCCTGTCCTATTCGGTGTCCTGTGTGAATCTAAGTGTGCGTTCTCTAATTCTCTCCTTCTCTCTTTCTTTCTCTCTCTCGGAGGACCTGAGCCCTAGGACCATGCCCCAGGACTACCTGACATGATGACTCCTTGCTGTCCCCAGTCCACCTGGCTGTGCTGCTGCTCCAGTTTCAACTGACCTGAGCCCTAGGACCATGCCCCAGGACTACCTGACATGATGACTCCTTGCTGTCCCCAGTCCACCTGGCCGTGCTGCTGCTCCAGTTTCAACTGTTCTGCCTTATTATTATTCGACCATGCTGGTCATTTATGAACATTTGAACATCTTGGCCATGTTCTGTTATAATCTCCACCCGGCACAGCCAGAAGAGGACTGGCCACCCCACATAGCCTGGTTCCTCTCTAGGTTTCTTCCTAGGTTTTGGCCTTTCTAGGGGGTTTTTCCTAGCCACCTACATTGCTTGCTGTTTGGGGTTTTAGGCTGGGTTTCTGTACAGCACTTTGAGATATCAGCTGATGTACGAAGGGCTATATAAATGAATTTGATTTGATTTGATTTGATCTGAGAGACAAGGCAAGAAGAGCCTTCTATGCCATCAAAAGGAACATAACATTTGACATACCAATTAGGATCTGGCAAAAAATACTTGAATCAGTTACAGAACCCATTCCCCTTAATGGTTGTGAAGTATGGGGTCCGTTCACCAATAAAGAATTCACAAAATGGGACAAACACCAAATTGAGACTGCATGCATAATTCTACAAAAATATCCTATATACAATGTAAAACACCAAAAAAATGCATGCAGAGCAGAATTAGGCCCATACCTGCTAATTATCAAAATCCAGAAAAGAGCAGTTAAATCCCACAACCATCTAAAAAGAAGCGATAACCAAACCTTCCATAACAAAGCCATCACATACAGAGAAATGAACCTGGAGAAGAGCCCCCGAAGCAAGCTGGTCCTGGGGCTCTGTTCACAAACACAAACAGACCACACAGAGGCCCCAGACAGCAAAATGACCCCTGAGTGGCGCAGCAGTCTAAGGCACTGCATCTCAGTGCAAGTGGTGTCACTACAGACCCTAGTTCGAATCCAGGCTGTATCACATCCGGCTGTGATTGGGAAACCCATTTTTTGTTAACTGTCTTGCCTACTTAATATAAGGTTAAATTAAGAAAAATAAAAGATAATTACTTGACACATTGCAAAGAACTAACAAAAAAACAGAGCACAAAATAAAATGTTATTTGGCCCTAAACAGAAAGGACACAGTGGCAGAATACCTGACCACTGTGACTGACCCAAAATTAAGGAAATATTTGACTATGTACAGATTCCATGAGCATAGCCTTGATATTGAGAAAGGCCACCGAAGGCAGACCTGGCTCTCAAGAGAAGACAGGCTATGTGCACACTGCCCACAAAATGAGGTGGAAACTGAACTGTACTTCCTAACCTCCAGTCAAATGTATGACCATATTAGAGACACATATTTCGCTCAGATTACACAGACCAACAAAAAATTAGAAAACAAATCCAATTTTGACAAACTCCCATATCTATGGGTGAAATACCACAGTGTGCCATCACAGCAGCAAGATATGTGACCTGTTACAACACTGTTTTTAGACATCATTTGATATTTGAAATGTTTTTATTCTTTAGGAACTGTTTTGTGTGTAATGTGCATATGCCAAGAAAGCCCCTTAAATTAAAATTGAATTGAGAGAGAGAGATACTTGCTATGGGTTCAGAGAGAGAGAGAGAGAGAGAGAGAGAGAGAGAGAGAGAGAGAGAGAGAGAGAGAGAGAGAGAGAGAGAGAGAGAGAGAGAGAGAGAGAGAGAGAGAGAGAGAGAGAGAGAGAGAGAGATACTTGCTATAGGTTCAGAGAGAGAGAGAGAGAGAGAGAGAGAGAGAGAGAGAGAGAGAGAGAGAGAGAGAGAGAGAGAGAGAGAGAGAGAGAGAGAGAGAGAGAGAGAGAGAGAGAGAGAGAGAGAGAGAGAGAGATACTTGCTATAGGTTCAGAGAGAGAGAGAGAGAGAGAGAGAGAGAGAGAGAGAGAGAGAGAGAGAGAGAGAGAGAGAGAGAGAGAGAGAGAGAGAGAGAGAGAGAGTGTCACGACTTCCACCGAAGTTGGCTCCCCTGCCTGTTCAGGCGGTGCTCGGCGGTCCTCGTCACCGTCCTACTAGCCGCTACCGATCCTTTTTTTGTTTGTCTGTTGGTTTTGTCTTATTAGTTTCACCTGTGTGTATTTTAGTTTAATTAGCTTCCCTATATGTAGTAGTTTGTCCCGCCCGTGTTTTGTGCGGGATTGTTTTTTGTTACTCTGTTGGATGTGGTTTTCATGTGTGTATTCTCCGGACTGTTTGGTCTGTGTTTGGTCCTGTGTTTGGTCCTGTGTTTGGGCTGGGCTGGGCTGGGCTGTTCTACGCGCCGTGTATGTTGGCGTGACGGAGAATAAATCACGATAGCCTGAACCCTGCTCTCTACGCCTGATTCCAACCCACCACTCCTAGAATCCCGTGACAGAGAGAGAGATCAAATTGTATTGATTGTGTGTTTATGTGGCGAAATGCTTATGTATCTAGCTCCAACAGTGCAGTAAGTGCAGTGAGTCTTGAATATATATAAAGACTTAATTATTAGGTTTCTGCCTATAGGAGGGGAGGAGCAAAATGGAAGCGTCATCTGTGTCACTGGCTGAGTAGGGCAGGGAGAAGGGGGAGGAACTGAGAGAGAGAGGTAGGTAAGGGAGAGAGAGAGAGAGAGAGAGAGAGAGAGAGAGAGAGAGAGAGAGAGAGAGAGAGAGAGAGAGAGAGAGAGAGAGAGAGAGAGAGAGAGAGAGAGAGAGAGAGAGAGAGAGAGAGAGAGGACAGAAGCACAAGGGCGGAAAGAGAAGAAAAAAGAGAGTGAAGAGAGGGCCAGTAAGGAAAGAGAGAGAGAGAATTGCTATGGGTTTTATGGCACAGGCATTTGACAAGCCTCTCAGGGACACACATAGGTTGTACTTAATCAAAACTGATAGAGTCCTCATACTTAAGAAAATATGAGTAGGACTTCACATGCATTCCCAGACCAGTACATCATAGCAGACATCTCTGGCTGGGGACTGGATTTGCATGTCTATTAATGAATACGTGTACAGTATGAAATGACAGTGAGCTATAAAAGTATTGGGACAGTGACACATTGTTTGTTGTTTTGGATCTACACTCCAGCACTTTGGATTTGAATATATACAATGAATATGAGGTTAAAGTGCATAGTCAGCTTTAATTTGAGGGTATTTACATCACTTTTTGTACACCCCCCCCATTTTAGAGGGCCATCTGCAAAGTCACAAAATGACACTATTTACAAAATAATACATTATAAACCAATAGTTTCTATAGGCCACAAAATAGTCTGAAACACAACCAAAACAAAGAGCAAATGCATCCAACAAATGTGTAGAGTCAAATTTCTAGTCATTGCATGTAAGGAATAGGGGACCAAATACTTAACTTTTGACAACTTTAATAAACATATACTGTACAGTACCAATCAAAAGTTTAGACACACCTACTCATTCAAGTATTTTTCTTTATTTTACTATTTTCTACATTGTAGAATAATAGGGAAGACGTCAAAAGTAGGAAATAACACACATGGAATCATGTAGTAACCAAAAAAGTGTTAAACAAATCAAAATATACTTTATATTTGAGATTCTTGAGTAGCCACCCTTTGCCTTGATGACAGCTTTACACACTCTTGGCATAATAAAGAAAAACCCTGGAACGAGTAGGTGTGTCCAAACTTTTGACTGGTGCTGTAGGTGAATTTGTCCCAATACTTTTTGTCCCCTAAAATGGGTGGAATATGTACAAAGAGTGCTGTAATTGCTAAACGGTACACCCAATATGGATCAAAATACCTTGAAATTAAAGCTGACAATCTGCACCTTCATTTCAAATCCAAAATGCTGGAGTACAGATGTAAAACAATGTCCCAAAACTTTTGTAGCTCACTGTATATGAGGTTTTAAAAATCCTACTAGTACACAGCTGTCTTGTTGTTCAATGACTGTAATTGCTGAATTATGTATAAAACTTTGGTAGCTGTGTCTCTAGATGCAAGGTGATTCTAGAAGTGGTGCTATTGCTTTTTATCTTGTGATATAAAATGACAGAGTCAACATGCAAATCTGTGTGAGTAAAATTGCATTTTCATTTTCTAAGGGTTCCAGGTCGGGGCTGGGTTGTGCACGAGTCCATGAGTGTGTGCATGTGTTTGTGTCTGCCGGCGCGTGTGTAAGACTTGAAACAGCATGAATGAAGTGGCAGTTGTTGGGAAACAGGGCAAGGCAGGCAAGCAGGCGAGCGGGCTGACTAGATTATTCAGTAGAGCGTACCAGGAGAATCCCAGTCCCACTCCCCAGGAATGTCTGGTATTCCTTCCTCTCTGCAGGAGGTTCTGATCCCCCTGGCCGTCTATGGAGCAGGGCTCAGGCTGGGGTTGCTTGGGCTGGGGGTGGAACTCTTGTGGCTGCTGGGGCTGGAGGTCCAGGTGACCAAGCCCCCCTGACAACCTGGGAGATAGAGATTAGACACCTGGCTGATAAAAGAGTAACCAACCACCAAGAATGCAGGTCACTGTCAACCCCAAGGCTGACGGGGTGAGGATGTTTAAGGGGGTGAGGAGGGAAGAAGGGAAGGAAGGAGGCCCTGTCAGTTCCGTTCGTGGTGGGCAGTAGTAGAAAAAGTATCCAATTGTCATACTTTAGTAAAAGTAAAGACACCTTCATAGAAAATGACTCAAGTAAAAGTGAAAATCACCCAGTACAATACTACTTGAGAAAAACTCTAAAAGTATTTGATTTTAAATATACTTAAGTATCAAAATAAATTGTAATTGCTAAAATGTACTTAAGTATCAAAAGTAAAAGTATAAATAATTTCAAATTCCTTAAATTAAACCAAAAAAATGTATACAGCTGAAGTCGTAAGTTTACATACACTTAGGTTGGAGTCATTAAAACTCATTTTTCAACCACTCCACAAATTTCTTGTTAAAAAACTATAGTTTTGACAAGTCGGTTACGACATCTACTTCGTGCATCACACAAGTAATTTTTCCAACAATTGTTTACAGACAGATTATTTCACTTATAATTCACTGTATCACAATTCCAGTGGGTCAGAAGTTTACATGCACTAAATTGACTGTGCCATTAAACAGCTTGGAAAATTCCAGAAAATTATGTCATGGCTTTAGATGCTTCTGATAGGCTAATTGACATCATTTGAGTCAATTGGAGGTGTACCTGTGGATGTATTTCAAGGCCTACCTTCAAACACAGTGCATCTTTGCTTGACAACATGGGAAAATCAAAAGAAATCAGCCAAGACCTCAGAAAAAAATAAACACCATGCAACCACACACCTGTCATACCGCTCAGGAAGGAGATGCGTTCTGTCTCCTAGAGATGAAGGTACTTTGGTGCGAAAAGTGTAAATCAATCCCAGAACAACAGCAAAGTACCTTGTGAAGATGCTGGAGGAAACAGGTACAAAAGTATCTATATCTACAGTAGAACAAGTCCTATATCGACATAACCTGAAAGGTCCCTCAGCAAAGAAGAAGCCACGGCCCCAAAACCGCCATAAAAAAGCTAGACTACGGTTTGCAACTGCACATGAGGACAAAGATCATACTTTTTGGAGAAATGTCCTCTGGTCTGATGAAACATAAATAGAACTGTTTGGCCATAATGATCATAACGTTATGTTTGGAGGAAAAAGGGAGGGGCTTGCAAGCCAAAGAACACCATCCCAACCCTGAAGCACGGGGGTGGCAGCATCATGTTGTGGGGGTGCTTTGCTGCAGGAGGGACTGGTGCACTTCACAAAATAGATAGCATCATGAGGATAGAAAATTACGTGGATATATTGAAGCAATGTCTCAAGACATCAGTCAGGAAGTTAAAGCTTGGTCACAAATGGGTCTTCCAAATGAACAATGACCCCAGTCAAGGTATTAGAGTGGCCATCACAAAGCCCTGACCTCAATCCTATAGGACATTTGTGGGTAGAACTGAAAAAGCGTGTGCGAGCAAGGAGGCCTACAAACCTGACTCCGTTACACCAGCTCTGTCAGGAGGAATGGGCCAAAATTCACCCAACTTATTGTGGGAAGCTTGTGGAAGGCTACCCGAAACGTTTGACCCAAGTTAAACAATTTAAAGGTAATGCTACCAAATACTAATAGAGTGTATGTAAACTTCTGACCCATTGGGAATGTGATGAAAGAAATAAAAGATTAAATAAATCATTCTCTCTACTATTATTCTGACATTTCACACTCCTAAAATAAAGTGGTGATCGTATCTGACCTAAGACAGGACATGTTTAACATGGTTAAATGTCAAGAATTGTGAAAAACTGAATTTAAATGTGTTTGGCTAAGGTGAACACCAACATTCAGACATAATTGACAAACTGAGCATGTGTGTTTAGTGAGTCTGCCAGATCAGAGACAGTAGGGATGACCAGGGATGTTCTCTTGATAAGTGTGTGAATTTTCCTGTCCTGCTAAGCATTTAGAATGTAACAAGTACTTTTGGGTATGTGTTAAAAAATGTATGGAGTAAAAAGTACATTATTTTCTTTAGGAATGTAGTGAAGTAAAAGTTGTTCAACATATAAATAGTAAAGTAAAGTACAGATACCACAAACAACTACTTAAGTAGTACTTTAAAATAGTTTTACGAAAGTACTTTTACACCACTGGTGGTGGGTGGGGTAGATGAGTTGAAAAACAAGGTTATCTGTTTTTGTCTTTTTATGTCCATAAGGGGTAATTCATTTGAGATCAAAGGTAGAGACAATGTTACAACATCATTGAGGTCTTCGCCAGGAGTCCAAGGACCAGTTGACTGTCCTTAGTAACAGGTGGTAACATTACTAGCAAGCTGAGTATTTCAATCATCAATCATGTATAGCAATTTGACACAAACAGGTTTAAAGCTTATTTCCTGCAATTCTATGTATTTTGCAGAGAACATTTTGCCATTTTAAAGCAAATTTTCTTGCAATTCTATACATTTTGCCATGTCTAATGTGTATTCATGTGATATTTGAGTGACTCAAACATTACAACAAAATCTATGGGATAAAAACATTAGCTGACATGGGCTAGTTGATCTGGACATTTTGTACAAGTTATAAATATATCTCTGAGGTATGAAATGACTGACATTACAATAGGAAAACTGCTGATGCATTACCCGATTTTGAAATTGCACCTTGTACATTCTATGACAACTTTCAAGAGTGAATTAAAGGAAAAAAGGAACCACTGTTTGGGAAACACTGTGTTAGGCTACAAGTGAAAAAACAATGAGGATGAACGTCTCTCACATGGGAGATGACTATGACTAACAGTTAGTAGATAAGAGCTGTGCAGGCAGGTCAAAGTCCTCATATTCACTGGTCAGTTTGGGATGACTGAACAACACAGTGAATCACTGTCTCTATGTACATTAGAGGTAGGCTACAGGAATACTGTGAAATGAATCACTGTCTCTGTACATTAGAGGTAGGCTACAGGAATACTGTAAAATGAATCACTGTCTCTATGTACATTAGAGGTAGGCTACAGGAATACTGTGAAATGAATCATTGTCTCTATGTACATTAGAGGTAGGCTACAGGAATACTGTGAAATGAATCATTGTCTCTATGTACATTAGAGGTAGGCTACAGGAATACTGTGAAATATCAGAAAACCCCCGACTTTCTGTTGAGTTTATACAGCCACAGTTTCAGTTATATTGAGATGAAGGTAATACAACTGAAATGATTATGTGAAATGAATCACACTGCAATAAAGAGTAGTGTGCCACTTTGTCTATGTTACATAAGGTCACAGAAGTTGAATGCACTGAGGTGAAAAGGAAATAGAGGAAGAGGAAGAAAATTGAATGTTTCTGCAGTATGCACTGTCAGTTTCACCAAACTGGTAAGTTGCTGCAGTATGCACTGTCAGTTTCACCAAACTGGTAAGTTGCTGCAATATGCACTGTCAGTTTCACCAAACTGGTAAGTTGGTGCAGTATGCACTGTCAGTTTCACCAAACTGGTAAATTGCTGCAGTATGCACTGTCAGTTTCACCAAACTGGTAAGTTGCTGCAGTATGCACTGTCAGTTTCACCAAACTGGTAAGTTGGTGCAGTATGCATTGTCAGTTTCACCAAACTGGTAAGTTGGTGCAGTATGCACAGTCAGTTTCACCAAACTGGTAAGTTGCTGCAGTATGCACTGTCAGTTTCACCAAACTGGTAAGTTGCTGCAGTATGCACTGTCAGTTTCACCAAACTGGTAAGTTGGTGCAGTATGCACAGTCAGTTTCACCAAACTGGTAAGTTGGTGCAGTATGCACTGTCAGTTTCACCAAACTGGTAAGTTGGTGCAGTATGCACTGTCAGTTTCACCAAACTGGTAAGTTGGTGCAGTATGCACAGTCAGTTTCACCAAACTGGTAAGTTGCTGCAGTATGCACTGTCAGTTTCACCAAACTGGTAAGTTGCTGCAGTATGCACTGTCAGTTTCACCAAACTGGTAAGTTGGTGCAGTATGCACTGTCAGTTTCACCAAACTGGTAAGTTGGTGCAGTATGCACAGTCAGTTTCACCAAACTGGTAAGTTGGTGCAGTATGCACTGTCAGTTTCACCAAACTGGTAAGTTGCTGCAGTATGCACTGTCAGTTTCACCAAACTGGTAAGTTGCTGCAGTATGCACAGTCAGTTTCACCAAACTGGTAAGTTGCTGCAGTATGCACTGTCAGTTTCACCAAACTGGTAAGTTGCTGCAGTATGCACAGTCAGTTTCACCAAACTGGTAAGTTTCAATATGCTAATGAGTGCACTGGGTACACCAGCTATGGCTTCTCACTCGCTTGTTTCTGTGTAATAGGCACTTTTGTTGCATGTGTTTGTTTCTAGAGAACATTAATGACCTAGCCCTCAGAGGTGAATGTTGCAACAATTTCCCACAATCAGGAGAGGGATTAATACTAATGGATACATATACACAACTGAGCACAGTACTTTCTCCACAGCTTTTCATTCATGCCCTATTGTACTATTATTTGAATTGGGCCAAGCACAATTCCTGAGCTAGCAGATGTTACAAACTCAAGGGATAGGCACACACACACACACACACACACACACACACACACACACACACACACACACACACACACACACACACACACACACACACACACACACACACACACACACACACACACACACACACACACACACACACACACACACACACACACACACACACACACACACAGTACTGCAACTTAGTCAATACCACAGGAATCTCCCTACAATACTTCACCTTAACCACAGGAATCCACTATTCCAAATGAAAAGAAAGACTTGAAGTATAGATTCAGGGGGCCTGCCACTGCATTCATGGGTGAACCTAAGCCTCTCTGTAGCTGTAGGCACCTATGGGCCTTCAGTACCCCACACAGGGACACACTGATAGAGATTATACCTGCTCAGGTGATCAGGGTGTAGTAACAGGATCCCCAGCCACCTGGGGAGGGAGAGATCCGATCTGCCCCCACTGGTCTGGGTATGAGAGTGCAGGACGTGCTCTATTCCCATGGACCATGCTGGGCCTTATTTTGCATGAGAACCAACAGGTTAAAGCACAACGGAGCTCTTATCAGTTGCCCAGGTGTAGAGACTGAATATGCTCGTCTCTCATTAGAGTCAAGGGGAATTTGCTGACTCATGCGTGAAGCCGCTGGCAAAGGCATGGAGAAGGCTCTGAGATC